>NC_091930.1:41088595-41268595 GCF_041260155.1 Ptychodera flava
TACTTATTTCTTGACATAAACGTATATTTAGGTAAAAGGTCATGGAGGTCACACGACATTTTGTAAAAAAAATTCTATACTATAGTTATCCCTATATACCGAAACTCAGACATACAGCTCTATTGGCTTGCTCAAAATTAGGTATGCACATAATAAATCAGGTACAGTATGTGGCGTCATAGGTTCTCCCATCATACCGAATATGAAGGGTGTAGCACTTGTGGTTACTGAGTTATGGACAAATATGTATATTTGAGGTCAAGGTCATCGAGATCATGTGATATCTTGTCAAAAAATTGTATTGCTAAGTTATCCCTATATACCAAAAACCAGACCTCTAGCTCTATGGGCTTGCTCAAAATTAGATATGTGCATAATTAATGAGGTACAATATGTGGCGTCATAAGGTGTCCCATCATACCATATATGAAGGGTGTAGCACTTGTGGTTACTGAGTTATGGACAAATATGTATATTTGAGGTCAAAGGTCATAGAGGTCTATGACATTTGTCAAAATGTCTAAAATGTCCGCGTGAACGGATGGACGAACGGACAGACATGACCCAATCTATAAGCCCCCTGGACTTCATCCTTGGGGACTAAAAACTGTGTCACTGCATCCTTTTTGCAATATGAATACGATGAGAAACTAAATTTTTATTTTTCTTGGCCTCATACATGGGAGTCTATGGAGAACTGACTTATACATGGGAGTCTATGGAGAACTGCCTTATACATGGAAGTCTATGGAGAACTGCCTTATATATGGGAGTCTATGGAGGTGTAAACTAAAAAGTCCTCTAACACGGCCAAATTTGATCGCATTGTGAAACAAATCGACGTGCATCTGTATGGGGTAGGGTACTATCCTTGTGCAAAGTTTGAAAGAAATTGACCAGGGCATGTCTGAGATATCTGCGTGAACAGATGCATGCACGGACGCACAGACAGACGGACAGACATGACCTAGTCTATAAGTCCTCCCGGATGACTAAAAATCACTGCTCTGCATATGACATCACTTCTGCATTTTAGCTTGTCATATTCTAAATTAATCTCTGATGAGAGTTTGGCAGAAATACCCTTGTGGTCTAACATCAGAGAGAAGCTTTCTTAATCTCAGGTACCCAGTTTGTACTCCAGTGAAAGTTACATACACTTTTTCTTTCCAGTTTGAATGGAGAACAGTTGAATAGAACAGATCCAGGAGCAAGGTCAATGTCCAACCACAAAAAAGTGTATATTTTACTACTCAATCAGACAGTTTCAAACAATAATACTTGTTAATTGGACAGTTTGTAATCAAAGAAAGATGAGGTCACATGAAACAAGAGAGAACAATGGGTACAAGATGAGAATGATAAATGTAAATATTACATTCATCATCAAGACTGGCAAGTAAAAGTATTGGAACAGAGACATTTCATAGTCTCCACTCATTATTGGGATATCTGCCTTAATAGGGCAGGGAAATAAGATCTGCAGTGCATAAGTGGTAGCAGTGTACTGCGAATCCTGTGATTGTTTTCATGTCAAGGCATCAATTAATAAGTGTGACTGGATTGTATTATAAAATAAATCCATGTGCATATGTATGGCATATGTCTATGTCCTTGGACCATTTTGAAAGAAATCAGTTGAGACATGTCTGGGTTAATGGCTCAACAATAAATATTGTTTCTATCTGTTCAGTGCAGGAAAATTCTACGTTGATGTTATGACAATGATTTCTGCATAGTACAACCAGAAAAACAACAAGAAGTATTTAAACCAGAAAAACAAGAATGACAAAAGTTGGACATGCTGCTACAGAGAATAGATGTTTTGATCAAAATAAGGCAAAAATTGTCCTAAAAACATGAATATTAAAATTTCAAAACATTTTTTGTAAACAGCTTCTAAGCTTGTCAAAAGATGATCTGCAACATTTCGAGAAATCTATCAGCAATATTAATCACTAGGCCATGCAATCTTATTTGCGCTAGTGATATGGATGTACATTGTATCCTCAGACAGCGTTAAACAAAAAAAACATTATAAATCTGAAAAATAATTAGCACAGCTTTTGTCATTTGGAAAATTTTTTTTTAGAAATTTACAATTGTGACCATCCCCTCCCAAGATCTAATGGTCCATCCCTTAGCTTGAGCAGGTCTGTTAATATGTAACAGTTCATAAACAATAACAGGAAATGACTCAAGGTCAGTGGAGTAGCCTGTTTCAGTCACTGGTCTGCCACTACTCCTGCATATTTACAGATTTCCCATTTTTCTTACCTCATTTGCACATTTTTGACACTGACGTGTTCATTTGAACAACATCACATCTCAACCCCTGTATCTACCTGTACACCTGTACTGAGATGGTAGCTTAGGTCATACGGGAGCCTTTGCGTGTGCATACATCTGCACATACATACCCACTTACATACCGGTACAGACAGACATATACACACGCCACCGACTCACCATATAAGCTCTTTTTGGTATTTATATACATACCAACTATGAGCTAAAAACAGAAAGACACATGCAACACATACACTAAATTAATTGATGAGGATGAAACTATTAAACAACACCTACACTGCTTTTATATGTTGAACATATCATTGTGAAATACCAATGTCTAATTGGTTCCTCATTGCAACAAACTTAAGTGGAAGTATATGCCATGTTCACAGTAAGCACTTTTTGTTTCTGATAAAAATTTAAAAGCATTTGATGTATTTGTTTTAGATAAGATATTAGTTAATTGGTGTTAAATTTAGTTGGTTTTAAATTTTAGATGGTGTTAAATTAATAAACGTGACGACACACTTGCCATCCATCTATCAGTATGGCAACAAAATGGGTACTCCTAGACAGAACAACCAGGGTTCCTCTCACCATAATTTTTTTCACAATAATGTTTATTCTACCCGAGATCTTAGTGTCATATGGGAAGGCTTTGAATAGAATATATAGTTATGTAAACGTTTCACTTGAAAGTTTACATTGTTGTAGAGATAATCACAATGACTGAAAACTTCATTTGAACAATCTCACAGCTATAGTGCACATCCCATCTACACATCACTGAGGTAACTGCTCAAGTTTTCAGGCCTTTACTACTGACAGACAGATAGACAGACAGAAAAAAGTGGGACCAGATTGACTACACGCAGACCTTTTCCATCAATACGAATATCCTCCCGGCCATAAACACATAGCTTGGGAGCATAAAAATCTCATTTCTGTCATCTGAAATGAGATTTTTATGCTCACAAGCTATGTGTTATTCTGTCATCCCTAGTAACCTATACACCAAAATATGAAAGCTGTCTGGCTACAACTTTCACAAAACAAAACATTTTGCCCCAAAATTACCTCAAGAAATACAAATTTGCCTATTTCAGCACAATTTCAGCATTCCCGCTGAGGTCCTCCCTGTGCAAATGTCAAATATCACAGCTGTTTGAAGAAACGTTTTGAAGACTTTTTAATAAGATTTTTGTAACAAAAAATGAAAAAAATTGTCTAAGAAATACAGTTTCATCTATTGTATCACAGTCTGAACAAATCTGAGTATACCAAGCTATCTGACTGGCAGGTATGAAGATTTTTTTACCAATTATGGAATTTCCCTTCTTGATCTAATTTAAATATTTTTCAGGAATACATATACATAAAAAGAAAAAAATCCAGCCATTTACGCATCCTGCATCTACACTTAAAGTATCAAGTCCATAGGTATTTTGGTCCTCAAAATATTAAATTGAGCAGACATCCTCACACACTGACATACATAATACATAAATACACACACACACATACATACATACATACATACATACGTACGTACGTACATACACATACATACATGTACATACACACATACCGTACAGATGGACGCTTACCTATTCCAGAAGTCAATTATAACTAAAAAATTCAAAAAATTATGCCACTCTTATGATGGGACCAATATTGTCTCAGTCAGTGTATATAATAAGTGTAGGGAGGCAGTCAATACAAGAAAATTATCATATCTTGAGAGATATGTTGTCATCACGTATGTTCTTGCAGGTTCTCTGTTTCATGTGGTGAAACTGTTTGTAAGGCTCATCTTTGACCTCTGAAACTTAATTATACCCATACAGAGATAACCCTTTTCCTGCCAAGTCCATATTTCACCATCAGTTCAAGATGGTTAAAATTAATGAAACACAACATATTCCATATGGTGTATTTAACATAATACTGAACATTTGAAGGCTGTTGAAAACATAAATACTGTAAACTGATTTTTGTAGACTGAAGATGCTATAACAGACCAAGCCAAGTGGGTGAAAATATGTCATGTTTTGGCTCAATACTGCTTTTTACTGACTTGGCTGATGCGGAAGTGATACTGTCTGGCAGGAAAAGGCTTCCACTCTTGGATCACTGTATGCAACCTAAGTGCCAAAAAAAGAGCAATTTTCCAAACTTCTCCCAACCAGCTTTAATCGATATGATAGCAAAGACACCTCTTCCTACAATGAAATGAAAATAGCAACAGTATTTCTCGAGTGCTCTACTGTACAAAGTTACTATCATGGTGTTGCTTTGTACTACATATGACCTAGTTTACATTAAGAAGTATTGCGCAATATATAGTTCATACTGGTCTGCATAACTATTGAAATCTTTGCAGATCAAAATATGCCTGATGTCTAATCAATTCATAAATTAAGAATCTAAGAATTAATCTCAGAAGTTATGGATAGGTAAATGAGACTTTTTTCAGTATTATTTTTCTTTGTATCAAAGTACAGTTTCAATTTCAAATCCATGAAGCATGGTGAAATGCTCAATGTTCAGCTTATCAACACAGCCTACATAGTCAGCATTGTTGTTGTTGAAAATTGAATTCAAGGCTTGACAAGAAGTTATTTGTAAACAATAGCAATGATCATTACACATCCATAGGCTGTGTTGACAAGTAGAATACTTGACACTTCATCATTCCATAGGGATTTGAACACTGAAATGATTGGCTAAATGTAGAAAGGAATCTTGGACAGTGATTTTTTGTCAGATTTTTGTTTTTCTTATAATTGGATTTCTCATAAAGACTGCTAACTTAAGAAATTTTATAGAATTTAACATTTTTAAAATGAATATTGGTACTTCTTATACATCTGCCAGTGAGAAAAACAGAAATTTGCTGTCACTGAACACATGTTAGGGCCAGCATCGTTGCTAACACTTTTCCGGCAGGTTCGAGGTATCCCAACTAGCATGTTTCTGTATAGCCTCTGCACATTCACCTGGTCAGTTTCAAGGGACCCGCCAACCGCCATTTCTGTCTACTGCACTAAGCATTGTAAAATACCTGCAGAATCACAATATAATTTTCATTTTCAACTAAAATCATTTAATGAAATAAGAGGGAATATACCTAGTGATAATATTCTTGAAAATCCTTTAAGATTCAATGAATACACATGGTTGAATTTCGGTCGATCTTATTAACCTATCATCTGGCAGAGGTACAAAATAGTGGTATGCTACAGTCAAACTAATATGCCTTGCTGCCTTAAACCTTCTTTGTACATCACACCATTTGCAAAACTGAGCACACAAACGTACAAATTCTATGCCTTCACTTTGTAGCATAAACCAGTTTACACAAAGACACTAACACAATGTCAACCAGTTAATGTCTTCACTTTGCTATGTAAACCAGTTTTCTAAAGAACACCAGCTGTGTTATCATTGAAACCTTCACTTTGCTATAAAAACCAGTTTACTTACAACAAACTGAGGGCATGTTTAGTGCCTTCACTTTGTAGCATAAACCAGTTCACATGACACATCACAGGAGACAGGTCAGTTCCTAGGGCGGAGTGGGATGGGTTGGGTTCTTCACGAAACTATTTATTTTATTCTATTTTATTTCATATTTTTTTTATTTTATAAGTGATATTTCAAATACAGATTTTGACTCAAAACTGACTGCTTTCTTTATTATCTACCGGTCCCCATTTCTTTCAATTGCTCTACAAACTGGCTACTCACTGGCCTTTAACCTTTTGAGTGCCAAAGTCAATTTTTATCACCCTTATAAAATATACCTACCAAGTCAATTTTTGTTACATTTTTGCAAAATTTTGATAATAAAATTGTTGCCAATGTAATGTTGAGTTCATTTGCTCCAAAATTATCATGAAAATTACAGAAAAGTCATCAAAACTTGTAAAATGTTGCACTAAAATTTTGGTGGAAAAAAATACAGCACTCACAGGGTTAATATTGATCAAGTCAACACCACTGTCAGTTGAAATAGATAAAAACAATTAACAAATAAAATAGAAGAAAATAAACAGATGCATAAAGAACCTCACCATCCCCAAGGACTGACCCTTCCCACTGTTTACATCTGCCATCACAAACCATCCTCTTCCTGCATGGGGTGCTTGCAGGTAGAGTTCCATTCTGTACACCCTATGTTACTTTGTCTATTCATAAATCTGTAATGATGTATTTGATTTGTAGATCATGATGTCATACTTATCAGCAGAGTGATATATCATGATTTACATATTCAAATACCACACGTACAAGTGAATCTCACTCATCCAATAAGACCCTCCTTATGTATAAGTTCAACCCCCTCTCCCTCCCCTGAATTGTTTGATTGATTTCTGGAATGATTTAATTTATTGTTGTATAAATTATATCCGGGCAAGTGTACCGTACTGTAGGAATGGAATATTACATTTGAAACAAAATTTACTGTTTGACCCTTTTCCTTATCACCTTTGTTAAAATTTTAAATACAACCTAAAGACAAGTTTAGTGATGTTATCCACCTCTATTTTTGTGACTGAACTATTCTATCTAACAGGCAGTCAAAATTGTGTAGGTGTTGTTTGAAATGGAACAATTCTTGCTTGAATAATTTACATAATTTGCTTTAAGTGAGTGTAAATGTTTCTATTTTTGGGGTATATCTGTTTATAAGCCCCCCCCCTATCATTTTTACGTACTACAATAGAATCACCTTCATCAATGAATGATGTACAATAATGTACTGACTTGTCAGTTATACTGTGAAATTTATTACATTACCTTTTTCACGGTTGATTTCACCATGTGAATTACAAGATACAATGAAAGAAACACGTACACCACGGACCCTGTGGATATAACCTGTATTTAGGGGACTTAATACACCAGTACAAACCTTTAGTTTCTGTTGCTTCACACAAAACCATCCAGATCGATCGATTTTTTCCTAATAAAAGATCTTGCAACTTGTTCAGCAGTCTCTTTTTTATTGCCTGCTTGACTTCTCAGGTTGGATCTGTAAGCTGACATTGTCTGGAATAGTGATAAAAAAATAATGATATCATGTAATACTATTTTTGCGCATTGTGTTTTCACTCAATATGTGACTGTATTTCATCAAAATCTCAAATAAGCAAGGACAAGTCACCAAAGATGACGCAGTCGCCACTTGTTAATGTGTGTTTTGAAATACATGGAGATCAGAGAAAGTGTGAAACAAATGAGTGGTAGTGCAGTGCTATTTGATATTAGCAATAATGTGCTGCTATATTATTGATTTCATCAGGCATTTTACAAATACTGACAAATTATTGCTTTATTTTTCTTTTTGCCAAAGTAATGGCTCTCAACATGAAAAAAAACACTGCTAAGCTGTCATATTGACCTTTTGGATCCTACTGCAGAACAAATTTATGTGAATGACAGTGCAGCAAAGTCAGTTTACCAGACAATGAGAACGTCATTGTGCCATGTTTAATTTGAAACTAGTTGAGGCATGTTGACTTACCCTTGACAGTGGGCTTAATTATGCAGTATTTCTCGCAATTTAAGATATCATGGGAAATGAACATGTTTATGTTTTTTATGAGTGTGACTGCATAAGTTGTTCAGCAGTCTGGTATACACAATCACTCATGGATAAGCCATGGGTGATTGTGTATGCCAGACAAACCTGTAAAGCTTGCCGACTTTGATGAATTATATTCATGCTGACTAAAACCATGACTTTGTTGATTGTGTAATAGATGTGTTGAACAGTAACCACTTGAATTTTCCAAAATCTATATTTCCACTTTGTCTAAATAGTGTCATTTGCTTTCCGTGTGTGCCTACATCTGCCTTGCAAATGTAGTTGCACATTGACAAGCCACGAATGCCACAGTGACATCAGCTAAAAATAGCATCAATGATATGACACTGTGCTCCTCAGTGCATTTAGTGGTAGGGATGCAAGGAGAGAGGTTTGGGGAATGTTGCTGAGAAAGATGCAAAGAAAGGGTTGAAATGTGAAACTGTAATAAAACCTATTGTTTTTTAGCAGTGAGCGTCCAGCTTGGTAAACATGCCATCTTGTACATGAAGGCAAAAACATAATTTTCACATGTCCACCAAACTTGGAATTTGCATAGATCAACATAGATCATCCAAATTGATTAATCTGCAAGATTTTGTATGTTCCTTGCTACAAAATTCTGACCCAATTGAATTATAACAGGAAAACAAGCACGCATGATTGGACAGTGTGGACTGTGTATTGCATGCACTACATTTGCCGTGATGATGGATTGCCAGACGACCACACTGCATCAAAGAACTGTAGGTTTAAAACGAAAATATAATTCTAAACAAACTTTCTTCGTGTCATTGATAGCCTTGATTTTCTTTGGATATTGAATGGACACATTTATTAAAGACGTCACTTTAGCTTGTCATTGATGGTGAAATGATTTTTTGCAGAAACTTGATCAGTCCAGCCAAGTACACATGCTTACTCATAACAGCTAGCTGGACTGTGATGATCACAACATTGTTTTGTGATATTCCGATACAAAATTAAAATAATTTTATTAATATGTCGCATTGACTTAAAGTTGCAAGTTTCCTTGGGTGTTGAAACATGTTAGCATAGTGTGTTATAAATCAACACACCAAACAGCAAGGTTCATGTAAGAACAACCTGCTTGATTTCCATGGACTTTCTGGTCCGCCCATCACACTGGTATGTCTGTTCCCCTCTAGCTTCTGAAAATTCTTAGTAAAGTTACAAATTCAGTCTCAAAAGTTTGAGTAAATTTCAAAATTGATTGTATTAATCAAATTGTCAGATATCAACCAATTCCTTTTGTATGCCAATACAGCTCATCTCAGAACCGGACATACTTATATACACACAAGAGTTGGCAACACCCTGACAATTAAATAATCTTCAACAGCACTGATTTACATTTACAAATTATTCTATGTGAAGTAATTCTTCAATTGCAGATACTATGACAGAAGAGTTCAGCACTGCCAAGATATGAGTATAGCACACTGAATTTTGAACCAGAGTTATGAAAATGACTGAACCTTGTCACAATAAGTTTCTTTTATTAAATCAATCGTTTCATTTTTCTAAGATTGTAGAGACTAAGGGTTAAGGGTATTAGTAACTTTAAACCAGGAAAAAATACCAATAAGTGGAAAGGATCAAAAGAAATCAACTTATTTATTTCTTTACATATTACAAATCAGAAAGTAACACATAATTCTAATTTAAGTGATTTAAGGCTAGTTTTACAAGCTTACTTGTCAATGTTTGATGATGGAAAGAAACAAAAAACCACGAATAAACCTCAAAAGCAACAAAATTCCAAGCATAACATTACACGATGGTTCAGAATGTTCATTTACAAAGTTCACTTAATATGTACTTTGAAAACGATAGTATTTAGACAGCTGTACCGCGGCTACTTACTAAAAGTCTGTTGAAAAAGAGTACTAAATATCGTTGTTTTTCAGGTCAACAAGTGATTGGATCAGAAACATGAGTCATGAAACAGTAAAACAACAACTGATAAATAAGTAACTTTTCTCAAGAGTAACTTGAAACGCCTCGCCTGAAAGAAAATTTCATCCGGTTTCACGGAAACTGACTGCGTATTCGAGCGCCACAGCAATGAACGGTTGGGAATTTTAACATTGATTGTTCACTTTTTAGCTGCATGATTCAGCCTGCCAAAATATTTTTATTTTGTAGATAAATAATTGAATTTCTTACTTTTTTATTTCGTTTGTTAATGAAAAGTCATTTTAATATTTTTAGATGCTTTAAAATTTCAAAACCCGCTAATAGGCAACTATTCGGCCAAATGCAAACGAAAAACAGGAAAACCAAAATCGAACTATGGGCTATTTCTGTATGAATACTCTCAGTCTCTTTACCCTTACGCTTATTACTCTCGCCGATGCACGATTTTTGCATCAATTTTTTCACTCATTTTCGTTGGTACGACTTTGAAACTCCAGGAAGCGATTGAGAAGAAAGGGTTACCTTGAATTATTGAGGTTTTTGCTGATAATTTGCCAAATTAAATGAGAAAAAACACTACGCAAATTTCCACACGCTTACACACTGAGTGTTTCAAGAGGCCGGCCTTTCATGTTGTACAACATGTGATTATGGAGGTAGTAGGAGACTGAGGTTTCTTGCACGGTCGCGCCGATGAAATGGGAAGCTGAAATTTTTGCTCGTAATTTTACAAACGAAATCGTAAATCCACTCAAAACTTCGTATTTTTTTGACATATTTGAAACCCATGAGGAACGTAATTCATTCTCCCCTGCATGGTAAAAAGGAGATCGAAACAACATGCATGTCAGGACCAAACTCACGCAAGATGTCCGTCAACATCCACCAATCTCGTAATTTACACTGACAGAACAAAAACACTTTGATCGAGCATGGACGTTCTAACGTAAATGCATCATTGTCTATCGCATTTTCATGTAAGCCAATACACTCACACGTACACTCCAAGTTCAATTATTATGTCAATTCAACACGATCTGGTATTTTCGCTGATAGTGTGTGTGCAGCGTGAATGGTACGCTAGTCGTTAGATAACACTTATCACGTGGTGTGACAAAATAGTTTTAACGGAAGTTGTGATCACGTGGTGTGACAAAATAGTTTTACGGCAGTTGTGATCACGTGGTTTGACAAAATAGCTTTACAGAAGTTGTTGACCGAAATGACGTCAATTTTGCCTCTCCCAACTCTATAAGCTTCCTCAGTTACGTAACTTCGTCGCTAAAAACTGAATCCAATGATGAACTGTTATAGATGTTACAATGCCCATGAGAATCCATTTATGCAGCAAGGTTATAAATGTACACAACATCCGTAAGTCAGCGAGGGTTTGAATTAGTCAAGATGACCTATATCAATAATAAAACACTGACAACCTGATAATGCACTCACAATGCAATGATGGAACAATTTCAATAATTTGATAACTAGAAAACACTTGTGTTTGCATGCTTACCTAGAAACAATTCTGACAAGTTTTCTCTATATATGAAAGTTGGCGCTTCAATTTTCTCCACTTAAGAAAATTGGTATGAAGTGGGTCTCTGTCAATGATGTAATTAAAGTCCTTTGTGCAAATTTCCTTGTTTACAAGTTCAGGAGAATCACTCTGAGATTGTTCTTCTGATGAATCAAACTGGGGTGGTTCTGATGAAGAATCAAACTGGGGTGGTTCCGATGTTGAGATAAACTGGGGTGGTTCCGATGTTGAATCAAACTGGGGTGGCTGTGATGTTGAATCAAACTGGGGTGGTTCTGATGTTGAATCAAACTGGGGTGGTTCTGATGTTGAATCAAACTGGGGTGGTTCCAATGTTGAAGTAGACTGCAAATTTCCTGGTGACTTTCCAAGTCTTCTCTTTCTTTGTCTCCTAAGCTTACTGCGTCTCTTCACTGCTTCTTTGTTTCTTTTTCTCATACCTAAAATTATTGTCATTAGATTCGTGGGGAATATGCAAATTTAATTTCATTATTCACATTAACATTTAGTCCTGTATCCCTTTTCCTGCCAGACAGTATCAATTCCCCAGCAAAGTCAGTGAAAAAGTGGCATTGCTCAGCCAAAACATGAAGTATTTCATCAACATGGCTTGGTATTCAGGGATGTAGAAATTTTTTGTCACAGCAGGAAAATTATGGTTGATAGCTGGAAATGTCCGTAATGCGACCGTGAAGAGGTCGCGGGTGTCCCCCTCCCATGGTGCGGATTTTTTTTTTATTCTGAAGTCTCCAGAATGGCTCTCCTGGACCCATTTTAAGAATTTTTGGTCAAATCTTGCACACTTTTACATCATGTATGATGTAACAAGGTTGGACAGTCAGGCAATCTCTCTTCAGGTATTTTTATTTGTGAACATTTAACATTTATGATTTGTATATTCTCGTTTTTTCATGACACTGGCCACCATAAACTGGTAACTTCGTCAAAGCCCAATTTTCTGTTCAATAGACACAGGTGAAAAACTTGAAATTTACTTGTTGAATTGTCCCCATATTTGTCGTACATCGGAATTGAAGAACAGCAGCTTTTGCTGCACAAATAGAAATTATGGAGTCTGATTTTTCGCTCACTGTTGCCATCGAATACATTGCTAACACAGCTAGGATTTCTTTCTCACCGTCGCTCTGAGATAACACGTACTGTACATTGTTGTTTGATTCACAACCCGATGAATTGACATTTCTAGTTGTGAAACTTTCACTTGTTTCACCAGTTTCACTTAAACATGGTTCACATTCAGTTGTTTCAATAATACTGGAACATATTGGCTGGCATTGCACAGCCATGTGGGAATTCGACTCGGTTGTTTTGGTTGCGATTTCCGGAGTAGGACTTGCACTGACACACTGCTAAAGTGCTGGCAGGTTCATCGGCAGATTTTTCACGAGAGTTTTGTTTGACCTGTTTGTCAGAGAATTATTTGATACTTGGCTGTTCATCGCCCGAACATTTATGTTCTGGGTGCAATCTCCGCAAAGTTGACATAGGCTGTCATGCACATACAACTGGGTGACTGTACCTAGTCACAGCCAGGCATGTGACCTGAAAAGCCACCATCACGCCATGTAAAAACCAGTATTTAGAATTTCATGTATTAGAGCCAGGCATGTGACCTCAAAAGCCATCATCACGCCATGTATAAACCAGTATTTAGAATTTCATGTATTAGAGTCAGGCATGTGACCTCAAAAGCCGTCATCACGCCATGTAAAAACCAGTATTTACAATTTCACGTATTAGAGCCAGGCATGTGACCTCAAAAGCGTCATCACGCCATGTAAAAACCAGTATTTACAATTTCATGCATTAGAGCCAGGCATGTGACCTCAAAAGCCGTCATCACGCCATGTAAAAACCAGTATTTACAATTTCACGCATTAGAGCCAGGCATGTGACCTCAAAAGCCGTCATCACGCCATGTAAAAACCAGTATTTACAATTTCATGTATTAGAGCCAGGCATGTGACCTCAAAAGCTGTCATCACGCCATGTAAAACCAGTATTTACAATTTCGTGCATTAGAGCCAGGCATGTGACCTCAAAAGCCGTCATCACGCCATGTAAAAACCAGTATTTACAATTTCATGCATTAGAGCCAGGCATGTGACCTCAAAAGCCGTCATCACGCCATGTAAAACCAGTATTTACAATTTCATGTATTAGAGCCAGGCATGTGACCTCAAAAGCTGTCATCACGCCATGTAAAAACCAGTATTTACAATTTCATGTATTAGAGCCAGGCATGTGACCTCAAAAGCCGTCATCACGCCATGTAAAAACCAGTATTTACAATTTCATGTATTAGAGCCAGGCATGTGACCTCAAAAGCTGTCATCACGCCATGTAAAAACCAGTATTTACAATTTCATGTATTAGAGCCAGGCATGTGACCTCAAAAGCTGTCATCACGCCATGTAAAAACCAGTATTTACAATTTCATGTATTAGAGCCAGGCATGTGACCTCAAAAGCCGTCATCAAGCCATGTAAAAACCAGTATTTACAATTTCATGTATTAGAGCCAGGCATGTGACCTCAAAAGCCGTCATCACGCCATGTAAAAACCAGTATTTACAATTTCATGTATTAGAGCCAGGCATGTGACCTCAAAAGCCGTCATCACGCCATGTAAAAACCAGTATTTACAATTTCATGTATTAGAGCCAGGCGTGTGACCTCAAAAGCCGTCATCACGCCATGTAAACACCAGTATTTACAATTTCATGTATTAGAGCCAGGCATGTGACCTCAAAAGCCGTCATCACGCCATGTAAAAACCAGTATTTACAATTTCATGTATTAGAGCCAGGCATGTGACCTCAAAAGCCGTAATCACGCCATGTAAAAGCAGTATTTACAATTTCATGTATTAGAGCCAGGCATGTGACCTCAAAAGCCGTCATCACGCCATGTAAAAACCAGTATTTGCATAAAATACGCAGGATTATGCGTTAACGGAAACACTGACAATCCGAAACGTCATTATGATTGAAGTCAAAATTCTGCTTTCAGTCACTTCATGGGTATTGCACTTAGGCACAAGTACAGTTGTATCAAAAACATACAAACAAACACATGGAAAATTTGTATCATTTGCCGACACCTGTCATCGTTCACGGCAGGTCCCATACAGTCGAGTTTTTTCATGTCGTCTACACTGCTGAAGATTACATGTATAAGATCATGATAGAAATGCTTTACCATAAGTTTCTTGTTGATGAGCTTAAGTATCTGGGTGGTGAATTGCATCGTTTACTGTAAATGAGCCACAAAAATCCAACTGCACTGAAAATACTCGCACAACACGCAAGGTTGAAGGTTTAAGGTGGCACCGGTCTAACTCTATGCTCTAACTCTATATTCTCAGTTGTTCATACTCGATCAAGTTTGAAATCGAATGCTGGCTTGGCACGAGTATTTTGGCGGCCTCATAACTTTCACGCAGGGATGAGGTTATGTATCAAAACATGAAAACACATCCATTTTACACATTCCAGCCTACGTTTTACATCTACCGTCATTTTAAGCTAAAAAAAATCTTCTTCAAATTGTGAAAACCGGTGTTGACATCCTAATATTTAAATTGTTCGCTTTAAAAGTGCTCCACCAACCCTCTTTTGAAGTGGAATAGCCCAATAGTGGAATAATATCAAAAAGTGATACGGTTGTCATCACTCCTTATAGCAACCAACTTTTTTAAGTACAGCCAGGAGGAAGCAAGGTCAATTTCAGTTGATTTCGTCGCTAATTTTAGAGTGTCCTAGGAAAACAGTCATAACCAAAGCATGTGTATGCATGATAAAGTGCACAACTCGTCAAAATACGGACACATCACTCGAATACGATGCGGTATTGTCCAAACTTCGTGTAATAACCCCTAAATATTATTATTGTTGAAAATTGCATTCAGGTCCGGACTAGAATTCATTTGTCAACAAATACAATGATTATAAATAACACATGTATAGTCAGCGTGTTCATTTTTAGCCGGATACCGGCCAAATTGACCGGCTTCTTCCTTATTTTGGCTGGCTACTTTTCAGCACTGTTTCGCTCTCTAGCCCCGAAATTCTACTTTTGATAACAATATTTTGATTTTTTTGGTGGTCTTGCAAGCCGGAAATAATATTTAAGAAGTGCCGATGTGGCTATATGTAGTTCTAGCAAAAATTTATGCGGTGAACTTGTTGCTATCACTTTATAGTACCGCGATCAGCGAACGTGTTGTGATATCATGTACTATAGTATCGTGATCAGCGAACTGGGAATCACTCTCGAGGTCAACCCTTCCTTCCTGATCACAGCCCGAATTATTCCGACGTTCACATTGGGTATAGCCAAACATTGGACTAACATACAAGTACATACAAGTACGAATAGCCAACCATTTCCAAATGAAGCTGATGTTGTTTCGCTCAAACGCGGAAGAGAAAGTCGACACTTGAGAGCTTTGATTTTCTGCGTAAGAAGAATAGGGCCTTGTCTGATGGGTTTGGTAGGTTTTTGATCAAATCTATAGCGATCAAAAGTTACTGAGTCTCATTTTTCATACTTTTGAAACGCCTGTCAATCCATCCATGGTCGATGACGATGTCAATATTCAACCATGGAGGTAGAAGGTAGAAGGTCGATCACAGTGTCAAATTTCAGGTTGACCGATATCGCATTGTGTGTACTGTGTTACAATCGACTGCCGGTGCTTTGTACACATAGGGTCACTAAGGGAGTTGTACAGGTTCGCGTTCAGTGTCGTTAGTTGGGATTTTATCAAACATGAACACTGAAATTTAGCTCTCTTTTTCAATAATATTCAACATCACCAAAAAATCAATAATCAGCTGGTGGATTCATTTTATTGTGAAATTTAATAGTACAGTGAATTGAAATCACAGAAAACTGTGTTCCTATAATAAGATGTATTTCAAAATGTTTGTTCAAGTCATGAGCTAAATATAATTCTACACAACAGTCTGGAGAAATTTTGCTATTATCCTTACCAACAGAATGCAGTTGACAGGCCCGAGTGATATCAAATTAATTTTTCTGACTTTTTTTTAAACTTTATCCCACGAAAACATGTTGTAATTGATTGTGATAATGATTATTCTGTATGCTGAAATGGTTTTTCATACTGTACAAGAATGCATGAAATTACTCCATAATGTCTTAAAAGTTTACAAATTTCTTGCACACCCCCACCCTGAAACCCTTCACATGTGTGTATGTTGAAATAGCCTTTTATACACTGTATAAGAATGCATAAAATTACTCAGAAATGTCTTCAAATTAAAAAAAAATCCTTAACACCTTAACACTCTTATGCTGAAATGGTCTTTCATACAGTACAAGAATGCATGCAATTACTCCAAAATGTCTTCAAATTTTAAAAATTTCTTGCACACAGGGAGGGGAACCCCCTCCCTGAAACCCTCCCCTGTGTGTATGTTGTCTCATACACTGTATAAAAATGTGTATGTTGTCTCATACACTGTATAAAAATGCATAAAATTGCTCAGAAATGTCTTCAAATTAAAAAAATACTTAACAACACACCCCCTCCCCCCCCCCCCGTGCCCAGGGAACCTGGTTGCACACGGAAGCTAACCGCCTACTTTTCTAAACTTTCCGCCTACTTCAAAAATTTTTGAGAACCCTATAGTGTGTGTTGACAAGCAAATTACTTGACACTTCAGCATGACATAGGGTTTGGGGCAAGAAACTGTAGTTGATACAAAGAACTTGAATACTGACAAAATAGCCAAAAGTTACAGCTAATTTCCCTTTAAGAATCAAACACAGTATTTGTGTAGAGGACATTATTTGATCAACAATGAAAACACATCCATAAAAATACGACAGTGCCATTTTAAAATCACATCGAAAAGCAGCAAGGACTCTGTCAATTATGAAATCACACACGCACATATTGATTTTCTATAAAACGCATGTGCCTTCAACAAAGTCACTGACAGGCTTTGAATCCTTGCGCGCGGAAAAGTGCCGATTTAAACACCAGACTTCTTTTTAACTTAGCCAAGAGGTATTCTTGACAATCATTGTGTGACAAAGTGATTTTGTATGCGAAATGGCTTTGTACATGTACGGTACATCCGGTACCAATGGTAGATAAGTCAACTGATGCAATGATTTGAAAGATGGAGCAGCCGTCTCGTGTCTACCACTTTCATTTCACAGGTCACGTGCTACGGTACTTCTTGAACGCCTTTATAAATTTCGACTTTTTCATGATATCTCTTATTTGCCTATTCAACATGTTTCCGTGTATCAAGATCATATCAGCTGAATCATGCATTAGTGAACGGTTGACATGCCAGCAGCAGAGTTGGCAGTGGTTGAATTGGCGCGAAAAAAGCACGCATCTATTATCATATTCGTATGAAATCCATCACTAGCAAAGGCTCAAGTCACTTGGACTTGCATGTAGCAGAAGTGTAAAATTATTTAACAGTATCTTCGGACGATGTTGTCACAATAATGCACGGCTACTTACCTACTAAGTGCGTATACGGCTCGCCCCAGTACTCTGGTACCTTCATCAATCAGCTGAGCGATCGCGACCGTGCCATGCACCCGTTGACTCAACATTCACGTCGTCAGCGAGGTGGCGCGGCGGAAGTATCAATTTTTTGCGTCATCAAAGGTCATCGATCACGCAGACATGTGGTGACCCCAAAAATTGACAAACCGCCGCGCCAGCGACCATACCTTGTACCAGTAGACTACATCATGTTCGTAGTCTCGATCTCAGCTGAAACTTGCATTGTGCGCAGTACGCGGCGCAACTGTTTGCACGGCTCGCTGGAACTTGGAAGTGTCATTTGCATAAATACATATTCAAATTCTTGCGCGCCTCAGCAGCAGCCCGAGCCGTATATATCCCCATGACACAAAACAATTCACATGATTAACATGATTAAATATTACGTCTGAAATACGAGATATGCATTATCAAAACTAATTTCATTGTCACCATGACACATATCTGAGTGAATAATAATAATAATAATATAATAATAATAATAATAATATAATAATAATAACAACAACAAAAACTCACAATGTAAAATTTCTCAATATTGTTAGCAAATCCCCTGTTTGTAAGTTTTGCCAGTAATTTATTGTGAGACAAGCGATCATTCCGAGCACAGATTCATTTATTTGATCATTTAAGAAAACGAGCAACCCCGGCCTCATGCCCCAGGGTGCAGAAGCCGACCAAGCCAAGAGCTGACCTTTTGTTGAATTACCAGACTAAACCCAACCGTGTATATATTTGTAACAATGTTACAATAATACAGCAGGCAGCGCATATACCTCTTGCGGCCTTTGTCATGTAAATAGATTTATCTTAGAGTAGACTGCAGGGGATCAGGCTGGCATGACCTTGAAAACAAACTTCGGTTGACTATATGTAAGACATAAAATTATTAATAGGTATCAGAAAGTGGTTTCTGATATACTGGAATAATGTTGAATTGTGTCAGAATATTTATTTTCTAGGAAGAAACGACGCATATTTTAAAAATAATGGTGATGGACATATTGTAGGTCGGTTTGTATTAATTTCATTGCGCAAGGTTTGGTTTTAGAAATAGTGATCGTCATTCATATAATTTGGATTGGAATGTTGTCAACTTCTATATCAAGTTATGATATTTTGCGAAGGATTCTGGCGAAATATGACAAATTAACAGGAAAGCGCAAACTTTTAGTGGGCGATCATGATCTAAATGCCAAGTTACACGAGGCAACACGACGAGCAACACCGTAGGCACCACACCAAGCGACGCGACTGGAACCTGAGTTAGGCAACTCGTTCGGCACTTTGTAGCTAGTTTCCTTGCAAAAGATTATGGTGCGCATGCTTGAAGAGCGGACGGTGTTTCGTTGCCATGGCGGCTCATTATCAAACGTTCTCTCTAGACTTCACAAAAATAGTAAGTCGTGGAATTAAAGAAACTCCTACTAAATAATTTACAGATCGGACTATTTTTGAAAAATCTAGAGATGTGTCGTGATAATCAACATGTAAAAACTCCAATTAAATAATGGTACAGCTAGAATTATTTCGAATATTCTTATATAGACATGTTTGTCATGTCGAGATGGCTTCACACGGGCATGCTTAACATAGGGTAAGGACAGAATTAACAGAAGCAGGGTGGTGTGATTCAAATATTAACTGGTTGCCTTGAAAATGGTGACGTCGACTCTCCTCCAAACTTGCATTCGAATTGTGGCCTTCCTCTAAAGTCATGAACCTCCCGTCTTGATTTTAATGCCAGAACATATATACAAGTGATAATTATTATTTTCTAAATTATTAATAATCCAATTGGTATGACACGTTTGACAACAAAATGTCATAAAAAACTTGGATATTAAAGTATTCGGTCGTTGTGAAAGAGAAACGTTTTCTGTTTACATACCAAAATTATATTGTCTACGTATCTGATCAAAACGGGTGTCTTTCAGAATACGTTTCCATTGTTTTGGAATGAGATTTAAAAGCCTTTTTCATTCCACAATCCGATTTGTCGTAAACAACACTTTGTAGGCGAAACAAAGTCGCCATAGTCATCGACGATGTCATTAATGTAGATGATATTCGAACTAATCTAGTGTGCCACAGTGGATAAAATAGTTGTACCATTGTTCGAGATGTTGATATTGCCCCAAATAATTTGATTGCGGATATCTAGATAACTTGGATTCGGCGTATTAGAGCAACAGGAACCTGCCTTGTGCCTTTTGATATTGCGGTCTAAGTATGAAAAGCAATAATTTCTGAAGTTGAAATGAAAAATTAGAAAATCAAATCATATAAATACTTAGCCATCTCAATAGCAAAGCTTACCAGCGAGCGATCGTTGAATCGCACAGTCTACGAATCCGTGAAGCACAGAATGGCATCATGGAGGGCAAAGATGTCGGGAATCTTGTGCCTTCTCACGTTCGTAAGTTACAATCAATGTAAGTCTTTTTATTCTGTCAGGCCAATTATTCCATAAAAACTTAAAAATTGCTTGATTGATGATAGTGATTTTACGTCCATACAGACTTAACTTACTCTTAGCTCTGCATGGCAGGGCTGTGTGTTACCGGCGTTACACGGCCTGTGGTGGGAGGCCGTATAACGCCGGTAACACACAGGCCTGCCATATGCAGAGCTCACTCTTTGACCAAAGTCTCAAACGGTCTTAAGCCTTTCAATTTTTTCTCCCAGCTAAGTAGAAGTCTTAGGCGTAAACGGTCGGAACCAAAGTAAATCCCTAATAATTTTTTGGATGATGATTGCCATTTCAAATCAGCCGAGGTGTCGCGTCTATTTTTTCCATAACTTAAACCGAGCCACAGTGCTTCAGATTTACTAACATTCAGTTGAAGGAAAGACACTTTTCCAAAATCTGAACCGTGCGAAATTTTGTGAAATTGGGAAAAACGTTTCGCAACTTTGTTTACGGCTACCGCCATTGCTACCGCCTCCACTTTTCTCAGCCTTAAAATAGGCAATTTTTGTTCTCTTAGTAGCTATTCCTCCTCAACGTGAGAATGGTCTGGCGGTGTATAGGCGAAAGCCCGAGGCGCAAGCATATGACACTTGATACATTCGTCGTTTCGCAACATCTCGCATACTGTCCGTGTCGGTGTACAATATACTGGAGCCTGGCATGTCTGATGTGCTTATTGATACCGGGACTCGTCACAGAGTACTACATGTAGTATACGATACATTAATTAGACAAATTAGGACAGGACATATAGGATGAAAGTACTTCGAGCCGGTAAATTGGGATGAAATAATTTCGATTAATTGAATCGGGTTAAGAGAATTAATGTATTCAAATATTTCTTTGATGTATATGCCTAAGAGAAAAATACTTATATCACGACGACGTGGCGACCCTCGAGCATATTAGTCAGGAAGTTTTACTTCAACATTGTCTTTCGTCAGGCTGATTGTATTCTCTGTGTCGTCCCGACCTGATCGATGCTTTAGATACGTTTAAATATCAGTCCATGTATAGGAAAACAGAGAGCATTGTCTCCTCAGAAGAAATTCTTATTCAGCAGTTGATCTAATTTTGGAGCGGTTATTCACTAGTTTACCGTAGACTGAAGTAGAATTGATAGAGAGGGTCGATATTGTTGGATTTGTCTATATATTAATTGGTTTATTGACATATCGCGCAGGGGACATATTTTCGGGCGACAGGGGAGCAAATTTAGTGCTTTTTTGTCGGACAGGGCAAATATCGGTTGATTGTCCTGGGGACAGGGCGAGGAGAGGGGAAGCTACTTTTAAAACGGGGACAGGGGAAGTTGAGCCATGGTGTTTCCAGGGATGGGGACACAGGGCAAGCACTTATACCTTTTGAGGGTTACCCAGACTACTTAGCCTATCTTGATTGAGCCCCACATCAATTTTTAGGGGAATTTTTTTCACGGAGCAGGGGGAAATCGGCATGTTTTTTATCAAAGGGTAAGGTAGCTTCGTGTCTGCAGGGGAAATGATTGACAAAATTTTGAGGGAATTTTTTTTCCAGGGCAGGAGAAATGGCAAGTTTTTTCGCCACAGGGCAGGAGAGCTTCAGAATTTCACATTGGGGAGAGGAAACAGCCAAAATAAGTGGGAGTGGGAGAAAAAGTCGAAAAATTTTCTGTTGGAGGACAAATTATGAACGGCTAATGAATTACCCTCTTGACTTAAAATTAGTCTGTTCGCATTAATTGCCATGCACAATATATCTTATCATAGTAAAGGACCCTCGTTAAAAGTGCACTGTTCTTTGGCTGCACCTGTAGCTGTGGAAATGCAGCTTTCGTCGCTATGCGGGTCATCAAAAGGTCAACCCAGCCACGGATATGTCCGTGGCGGTTGACCTTTTGATGACCCGCAAAGCCTCGACGCACGCTACCCTGCCAACAGATAGCTGCGTTTCCACAGCTACACCTGTATGTAGCTCATGCATGGTGTAAACATTTTTCAATGTATCAACATTATTTTTTAATTCAAAACTCTAAGTGAGGCGAAAAGGGGGCATACCGAATGAATTTTAAAGTATATGCCCACGAAGTAGATAGCATGGGCCTCTTCCTCCCCAAAATTGATCAAAATACGGAGACTGTTGTGGGCCTAACGGAAGTTGTTTTTCTTTCACAAAAGCAATTTCGAATGAATGATTGGAAAGACACGGGGCTTGCAAAATAGCCATTTATAGGTGATATTTTCATCTTTAAGATCGTAATAGCACTGGAAAAATCTTTATTAACATTTTTCCGACTATGAAGAATTTAAATTTGACGACTAAGATGTTGTGCTTTTGTCTGACACTAAATATCGGTTGAACTTGAAATCGATTTTGTGTAGCATCGTCACGTCTGCAAATAATTACTACTTCATGTTCCATGAAACATTTCGACGCTGAGTAACTTTTATCTCCTACCTTTTTCAGGAAAAGAATACTTCTTCCATGAGTTTACATCCTAATATTTTTCTTGTGATATTATGAATCAATCCGAGTTTCAACTTGACAATAATCAACAATAGTGACTGAAAGCCTTACTGATTTGCAATTATAGCCCATTTTAAACGTTTGACATGTGGTTGCGACGTTTGTGGAATGATATTAATGACAAAAAGTATTTCATATTAGGTTACACAGTGTGCCAAAGCACATGCACCAGGCAGGCATTTTTATGACTTGTTAGATATCCAATCACGACCATCTTTAAGTGCCGGGATATCAAAATAATGTCATATTTTTACATTATTTCGGTATACATAATTTTAAAACTAAACTCATTCAAGGTTGTTTGAATTCATTCATAAGGCAAGATAAAGTTGTTAGTAATTTTTTAATTATAGTAAGTGAATCTTTTTATTGGAACTGATCAAGACTTTTCAAAGCATTATTGAATTTCGTGGCTCACAGATGATGATTACAAGTCGCGTGGTAGGCCGCGGAGATAATATAAGATTAAAACTTGCAAGTTGTACGTTTGGTAAATGCTTCATAGATATTATGAACATTATAACTGCTGAAAGTTGTTCATAAACTTCGTAAATTCTGATCATAACTCCGTGTAATGTATATTTTGAGTTCAAATGACTATCACTTGAGAAGTACTCTGCATGTTAACAATGCTACGGCATTCCCAACACATGCTACACATTCACAAGACAATGATATTGATGTGCTATGTTACACATCAAGTTCAGAAGTTTGATGCAATGTAAATAATATTATTTTGAGTGTGATTATATACTGTGACGTTACATGATTAAATAAGTGAAACTATAGACCTACGTATCAAAAAAAGGTAGATCCCTTTGTAGGTGTTTATGTTTTCTTACATATCGAAATCTGACGGGGATGATAAATAAAAGAAATGCAGGTAGCCTACATCTATTCAAAATGAAATGTGCTGATTGACTGAATCGGCTAGCTACAATATTCATAGTTATTATTTTCTTTTTACTTTAAATATAGCCAGCCACAAGCCTGTTCCCGCCTGTACAACGAACGGACTCACACTGTTCCGTTTACCGTCACTACCTCACGTTCAGCTATACGACGCTCATGCGGGGAATCGTAAATCATCGTACCGCTTGGGCACGTAAACAAATCTTATTACTGAAAGATTCCTTTAATTTAGGTTTATACTCCTATCTGATAATTGTAATTGGAGGGAAGGGCCCAATTTTTAAACCACGATTTGTCGTCGCGTTGCGCGTCCTGCAACTTTCATGTGCGTTCTGGTCAACGAACTCTCACAGTCAGTGATGGTGGCAACCCCCCCCCCCCCCCCGGACAAAACAGCGCAGCGTACATTGCATTGTGATGGGTATAGTATGATTTTGCCGGTATAAGCAGTGAGCCAAATTTACAATATTAGGTAGGTAGGTAGGTAGTAATAAACCTTCAGTCTGATGGATTGACTCATAATAGCCTAATGTATCTAATTATTGGGGCAACGGTAAGTATTTACTGTCATCTGATGATGTCGTTCAACGAAACTGTGCTGCAAATCGGCGATTCCGTGGAATAGGCTTAATGTAAAATTTGGTCGTGGATGATTTTACATTTTAATCCTGTCAGTGAAAAAATAGCCCCAAATTCTAGTGGTTATTATTGAAATAGGGGTTATCCGTAAAATAGAGAGATTTCTTCGTGATTGGGTGTGAAAATATCGTATCAATTTTTCAGCAGGAGGAGGATTTCCTTGGTAAACTAATCGTATGACGCAAACGAGAGGATGTTAGGATAATAAAGCCAGAAAGATAATGTCTTCAAGTACAATGAGTAAGGATATTACAATAGTGAATCTCTATTGAACTATTGCTTTAACGTTGCCTTTATGACTTAACCCGTCGGAGGTGACGTGGTGATGTTCGACCTCTATCACAAAAACCTCGATGATCATCAGTCCATTCGTGGATGATTGTCAGGTCGTTAAGACAGACTTTCGCCATGATTAGTTTTTTTTTTCCAAATATGATCTAAAACTTATACTATCAACACATATCAACAACAAGGAGGTCTCTGATCGGGTGACAAGTGGTTTACAAATTGCAACTTTCATCTCATACGTAGCGCAATCGGCTTGGTGTAGGCCTAACTGGATTCATTATAGCGCGCTGAATCAGAATACCGAACAACTAAGCTTAGCCGCATATATAATGCACACCTGATACATCAAAAGTGACTGTACCAAAACCAATCTGAATTAATCTGCATTTGTTTAATTAAACTCAACTTACATACCGCATTATGGCGAAGATCGGGGGACTCTAGGCAAACACAGTTATTTTAATGTTTCGGTTTAATCATAAATTTTATAGGGTATTAAAGGGACAAAGTCTGCCATTTTCCATGGATTTTGTTTGATACGAGATACTACTTATATTGTTTGACATGTTGAAAGATACTGAATGAATGGGTGACCATGCATATATTCGACTCCGGTTTTAGACAAATGAAACCATCGTGAAAATGAACTAATGGTCATGACCATTAATTCATTTCGCGATGGTTTCATTTAATTTGTCTAAATCCGGGGTCGAATATATGCACGGTTACCCATCATTCAGTATCTTTCAACATTTCAAACACTGTAAGTAGTATCTCGTATCAAACAAAATCCATGAAAAATGACAGACTTTGTCCCTTTAAATATATGTGATGATAAAATACGTTAAAAATAAGCTCAAACTAGACTTTTATCATTATTTCTTGATTTACAGCGTCAATGAATTGCCAATTTGAGACAAATACAGGTACTGTTAAACTTTGTGATAATGAGAAGCATAATTTTGATACAATGGTAATTGGAAGAGAAATATATATTGACAGAACAGCATAATTTGCTTCTATTTCGAGGAAAAGTCATCAATAAGAGAGAGAGAGAGAGAGAGAGAGAGAGAGAGAGAGAGAGAGAGAGAGAGAGAGAGAGAGAGAGAGAGAGAGAGAGAGAGAGAGAGAGGAAGGGAGGGACAGACAGACAGACAGACAGACACACAGAGAGAGGGGGCCCGCTCGCGTTCGTCGGTAGTATGAAGAACCTCGAAGAGTCGGATTTTGCGTTTGCGTCGTATTTGCGATGTAAAACGCCGACATTTGGTCATAGTCTAAGCAGAATTAGGCCGAGAAGGTTAACAGATATGTGTAGGAATATAGAACATTCATTAAGTGGAAAACTTTCCATCACGTGATCATTTTCTACCAACAAATTACCGCATTACGTCGTTTGCAAACAGAAAAAGGCATAGCATCGTTTGCAAACAAAAAAGGTTGTTACTCCTGTGAGGGCAATCAGTAGCAGGTGAGCTTTGTCGTCGCCTTTTCCTGACTTTGAGGTTGCGTTCGCGCGCGGTGTGTCATGTTCATTTGTGGTCTGTGAGGGATTTGTGATTACCCTTTACTGGTCTTGACTTGGGCATGGAATGATACAAATTAAAACCGCATCCATTAGCATTATTAATGATTTTAATTGTCAATTATGTTATTTATCACTTTGCGGTTGACAGTTTGACAATTAGTGCAACTATGTGTCTTATGAAACAAGAATGATTTACAGTTAGTGGATTCTGCGAAGTAAACGGAAATTCTCATGTTCAACATTCATAATTTCCAAAACAGTGCCTATAATTGGGTACTTTTTAAAATTATTATTTTAGTTTTCATCAATATTATGCAGTGTCTTCTTTTTGCATTTTGACAGTTGTGAAATGATTCCCACATTGTCCCGGTCGACTGCATGGCTCATCGGACAGATTTGCCTCATATCGTACACATCATTCACTCCACACCAGACGTCAAATCAGTACATACAGAGTATCCCACAGCACACCACAGACAGCGGGCGAAATTCGAGCTAACCCAATGGCCCGAGACCAGCTATTTTCATGCCGGACCTTAACTCTTGAAAGATGTCCTGCTGTTCTTCCAGACGCCGGCCAGTAACTTTCACTACATGGAAAGAAGTTTACCCCAATGTTTTGCTAGGCTAAATACCCGACAGCATTATTCAAAGAAAGGAAATTTATTCCTTCAAGAGAATTGCAAACCGTGAGATTCGCAATTAAAAACTGAACGGGCTGATCGGTACTGCATCTAGGCGAAAGATCTTACCTCATGATTTCTCGCGAGAGTAGGGGCGCTATCAATGTGCTCCCCATTTTTCAAGCATGTTTGCAGTGCGAGATCTCGTTATGGTAATAAAAGAGTTATTATTGTTCAGCGTATCGACCGTGTCGAGGTAAACTGGATTTCGAGGACACCGCGCCGCAACATTGCACTTTTATATGATATCGAATATTTACAGCTATTAGACAACACGGTATCGAAATTAGAATTGTTCGGTCAGATATGTGAGGTGGTAAAATCTCCAATATAGGACATTTACCCACAGTTTTAGACAAGTCTAGTAGAGTCGGACCACGGAAATTGGGCTTGGCCAGACCGCGGGGCCAGATCTGCAAGGTACAAGTGAAATCCCCGATTTACATCGAATATTTGCCGGCGATTTGACAATTATAGGATTGTCAAGTATCGAAGTTAGGGTCGGACTGAGGAAGTCGGGCTTGTCAAGATCTGTAGGGTGGTAAAATCTCCGATATACATTGAATAATTACCCACGATTTAAAAGTCTAGAGTTGACTATTATCGATATTGGAGTCACTAGCTGTGGGTCCATAGCTATGGTGTTTTCCGACAGGATTTCTGTCATTTACGGCCTTTACGTTTTTAATCTTGCCACCACAGACGTGCAACAGACACAAGGCAAGTCATTGTATAATATCAATATTAGAGTCCCAGGCGATAATATCAAGTAAATATCTTTGATTTCACAGATATTGCGTGTCGAGACGCGAGGCAAGTCATTCTAGAATTGTCTAGTATCGATTATTAGAGTCCTAACATCGCCGATAGGTATCAGCCTGGCATAAAATATCGGCAATTTCGCAAACCCGGCGTGCCGCAACAGAAAGCAAGTCATTCTTGTATCGTCTAGTATCGATATAAGGCCCGTATACAGATTGTTATGTATGACAGAAATATTTTGGACGTCAAACTTTGATACCAGAAAGTAAATGTCCGATATTTAAACATTGTGCAAAATCGCGCCTTCATTGTGATTTGACCTTGATGGCCATTTGCCTTGGTCACCTGTAAAGATTACATTTTTGTGATTCATCTTTTCACGTGGGTTTCGACACTTCAGTATTTTTCTCTTTATCAATTGCCCTTAGCTAGTTTTTTGTATTCCCTTCCTTGGATTCGATGATAGTCATCTTCCCTCAAAGAGGAGAAGCCAGAATCGATTTTTGAAAGAGTCAACTGTTGTAATGACTCCATTTGTGTGTGATCAGGTGTTTGTGCTGCCAAAACTTATAGCCATCCCTGATCAGAGTTCTTGACGCTTAGCTTTTTCGTATTGGCACCTATTTCAAGACCACGCTTGTGCTCGTTTTCTCAATGTTAGAAATACTTGTTGTTAAAGGCTGTTTTAAGAAATAAAAATGTTTTATGTGTTTGTGCTTAACCTTTCCCTGATTTCGTTTCATATGATTTTTTTTTTTTTTGCACTGAGATCAGTTGCCCGAACTTTTGGTTTTGATAGCCATCTTCATTTGCTTTCCTGCAAATGAATTTAAAGGCACAAAATCAGTTTGATGTTAGGATGATGAAGTGGTCTCTGTGTATTTTTTCGATCAAATTTTCTAGGCCCTACTACTGAGCGCGGGTAAAAAATCTGCACAATATTTGGATTTGACCTGAGGATCGACCGGTTGATTTTCTTTAAGGCCAGTGATTTTTCTAAAGTTCCTGGCCCGCTTGACCAGTAGATGTTTTGTGTGAGTTTCGCATACTATTCGTTTACAATAAGAAACCCACCTGTCATTTTAATAATGATTTCTGCCGGAATAATAAAGTATAAATGTAAAGAAACACACATGTACTAGTAAATGCTTGCTGTCTTTCATACCACTCTAAGCATACAGAAGTGACAAGCAATGTGTTATACAGGCTATGGCTGGAGTGCTGTTGCTAGGGGTTCAGTCTGTCAGCACATCGCGAAGCATCTTGTATTAAAAACTATATAGTCAGATCACGTAGATTAATTAAATGTGACTTGGGTCACCTGTAGCTTAGGATCACAATGCGCAACTCCTCACAAGTGGGACAGCCGCATAGCTGTTTTTATACAATGACACCAAATATGCCCTGCTTGATGTAATGTCAAATGTTCTGGAAATCCCACACTTAAAAAGAAATAACTGACGCAGTATATCCAGTAACAGCTGACAGAATTTCTGTTATAAGATTGACACAGGTCTGTTTACTTTTATTCAAGACTGAACGCATGGCGCACCAAAAAAATGGATATGTACTTCCTCTTTGTCTTGCATATTTTCATGTTTTGACTGATCGAAAACTGATGAGGATGAATATAATAACAATCAGCGAATGCAAATACATGGTTTCAAAAGGAAGAATGCATTAAATATTCATTAAATTTGTTCTTGAAAATAATATACGAGACAACTACATTAAAAAGAAGAAAACTCATATCAAAAGTCTGATCACGTAGAATATTTGAATGCGACGTGGTTACCTATAGCTAAGGATTATGGTGCGCAACTCCCCACAAATGAACCACGTAGCAATTTTTAAACAACCATACCCAATGCCCTGCTTGATGTAATGTAATATCGCTCCAGAAATGATCATATTCCAACCTAAATATGCAATAACTGGCGAAGTATCCAGCAATCAGTGATAGAATTTGTGTCATCAGAATGACACAGGTCTGTAGTCTACACACCAAGTGAGACCACGCGCGCAAACACCTGAAATGTACATACTGTGTCACACGTTGTCTACACACAAAGTGACGACTTCATGCAATTAGCTAAAATTAAATTTACATAACAATAGTTCCCAGAGCGCACAAAGTTGCAATGAAAGGAAAAGGAGGCGGGGTGGCGCTACAATCATATAATGAGTGTGTCTACCTGTGTGTTTCTCCCCAGCGGGCCTCAAGATGGCGCTCATGGTGTGTGTCCCATCAGGAACACACATGGTCAGTTTTATCGTGCAAAGTGACGACAGTCCCAAACTCACAGAAAATCATCTTGAAGACTTCGGGAACCGTTTGCCATAAAAAACGTTGTGAGGGCCCTCACTTTGTCACCCCTGTCCTCACTTTGTGTGTGCATCTTCAAGTTGACGTCGTCACTTTGTATTCACGGCAAACGCACACACACACACACACACACACACACACACACACAACATACACACACACACATACACACACACACACATATACATATATACATACATATATATATATATATATATATATATATATATATATATATATATATATATATAATATATATATATATATAATATATATATATATATATATATATTACAAAATTCGACAGTTTCAAACGCACGTTTTAAAATCCTGGCAGAACATTCAAACACACAGGGGTAAACTGTTTGAAATAAAACTATAAAGCTGGTTGAGTCGGCTCAATCGTCCGATAGCCCTCAGGCGGTTGATCAAAAAATCAGTTCCGTCCTTGGTTTTAAATAATTGCTTCTCCACAACGACGACCAGATTTGAGCCAGTCAAATTCAGGTAACGGATGCTGTAACTTTGAATGCAAGAAGGAATTTTCTGTAAGTAAACGCGCTTATCGGACAAGTCAGAGGGATCCGTCTGTTATTCTCCGATAATTTTGCTGCAAATATTTAGTATATTATCAATTCAGTTTTCTTTGCATTTGAATTCCTGTGCATACCAGCAGACAATCATAAATCGTCAAGTTGCTTGACTTTGTTGCAAATGAAATAAGTGTTTTCATGTCAACATAACTTATCATCCAAAGTGAAGCCATGATAATGTTATTAATAATGTAATATCAGACCCATCTATATTATTTATTGACTCTTGAAAAATTAGCCCGTCTGAAATGAATACACATTTATATAGTTATACAAACATTGAACTCAAGAAACGATGATTTATACTGCTGAAAGCAATCATCCACTACAGGATCATGACCGCCTTGGAGATTTGATAGTATAGCTGGCAATAGCTCAATCGTTGGCGAATTCACAATGTGTCTATTGTCATGTTGGATTTCTGAAATCGTCTGTATTATATATACAATATATACAAGAAAAGAAAGAGAACACAATCTTCCAGCGAAACTGTTGAAATATATCATACTTTTTACAAACAGCTGTTGACCCTCATACAATAAATCGAGTTAGTAAAAAAACTAAGTCCAGGGGACCAATTTAAAATTACAGATTAAAACATAAGTTTAATGGCTGGCAGGTGTGATTAAATCATGTTAAATAGTGAACAAATGTAAACACATTAGATACGTGCATGTGTTTTGTTGCCTTCCAGATGTTAGTAGATAAAAAAACAGAGTAAGGCTTGCATCCTAAACTCCAAATTTCACCCTATGATGCAAACTGTGAAGGGTCTAATAAGTGTTCTTTTTCGTCCAGGATTTTTATTTGAACGACTTTTTCAAACGTTTTTGCCACGAAACTGTGGGCAACTGGCCTAACTTCATTTAGTTGTCAACTAAGTGTACAGTTAATCTATCTTTCTCGCGGGGTCAGGTACGATACATGGTAAATCGGTTGAGCACCATGGTTGACGGTGGCCAATTATTCATTTGTCTTAAATGTCGGAGTACCTATTGTACTAAGTAGGGTCAGCGGTCGTTCAGTCTCGTCGAGTATGTCGGTCGAATGTGAAATTGATAAACAGTATCAAAGGTCCTAAACAACCTGGCGACGTCGGCACAGCTCACTTTGAAATAATCATTTGAAGTGTGGAGTATGTAGTTCACAGCTATGTACGGCCGGTGGGTGACACAGGAAGAACTCATGGTCTCTTTTCATGCAAACATGGATTATTGCCTTAAAAGTCACGTGCATCCATGACAAGATTTACTTCAATCCATATGCGTAGCCGTAGATAGAAAAGCAGGATGGGAAGATTTTATGGCAAACAAAAAGTAACTTCTGAACATGCGATGATACAACTCTTGTCAACAGTAAAGCAAACCGTTTTTGCTTAAAAGTATGATGCAAACACATCATATGTTAACACAGTCAAAGGGAATAAATTACAAAAAAAATTGATGGAGATAAGTACCCTGAAAATATATATTATTTGAAGAAAATTGGTAGTCCCCTACATACAGATGGTCATGTTGCACTCTAAACGTCAGAAAGCTCTTGATTGAATAAAGTTTACAACATTACCATACTGACATTTGTCTCTATATAAAAATGTTATTTTCTCCTTTTCGATGAACACTAAAATTATATCACTTATATGTTTAAAAAGTCACCAAGGAACAGAAGCATGAATGAAACGATTAGCAATAAGGAGAGAAGTTGAGTGATTGGATGCGTAATGATAACTGTTTTGTCACAGAAGACGACATACGGAGAAATTCTTGTCGATTTTTTTCAAAAGCTATATTTCCATAATATGCCTTTATATATCCATTTTAACAGTCTTCCATCGCTTGTCTGACATGCTGTGCTGTAAAATATTAATAATATTCAAATTGAGAATTCATAACGCTACCAAAAATGCTCTAAAAATATTCGGGCTTTCCACTTTCATTTATACCCAAATAAAGACTTAAATAATAGGCATTCGTAGACCTTCAGACCTTAATGTAAATAGGTATCATGGTTAAGACATGTGATTTCATATTGAACCGGAATTAGTTTTTTAATCGACATCCACCGATCGGGCTGTTCATTCCTTAAAGCCTCACTGGCTGTATCCTATAGCATTATTTTTTATGATTTTACTTTCAAATTCAAACAACTTTGTGAGAATGTACTTATTTTGGTGTGTATATACATATTATTAACTACCAGCTGGGATGGTACCTGCTATTTTTGAACATGTCAAGATAAGGATAACGAATAAACGTTTGCCCAAACATTAAATCGCAGCCCTATGCGATAAAGCGAAAAGAATGGATACTGTGCACATCTACAATGAAATCTCACATGAACTGCACAGGATAGTCCAATATAATGCAGATGGGTGAATCTCTAGAGTTACAGCTAGTAGGGCTTTAAACATTCGTTCTGGCTGCGAACCTTCAACTCAAGCTCTGACACTGATCTGTCCTCGAAACCCCCGGATACGCAATTTTCATTCTGGCACCGATGAACTACATACATTTGACACCATACAGATATCCAACGACAGACTTGCTGTGTCTAAGTGATTCGACACCGGTTGTTTGACTCGGGAATTTCAATGTTTGCATACACCTGTAGATAATTGCCAAGTTGTTTGGCTCAGGCACACAAAATTAAATACCGGATTTCGCCGTACGCTCTTTTATTATGCAAAATGTTACAGTGTGAAAAAAAAACAGCGTAGCTTTTGCTCCTCGATATCTTCTCCGATTTCAGCGTACGGTTGCTGCAAATCTTCGCATTTTTGGATATCTACACCGCCGGAAGGCTCTACATGATTTGTAAGGATAAGTCGGTTTTGGTCAGTAAAATTAAATTAAATGCAAACATTTGAAGCTAGTCGTTATGAAAAAGCCAAAAATACCCACATATAGTGTCCAGAGGCGTTAACGTAGTTTCTCTATGATAAGAAAATATAATAATGGTGGAAGATTAATTATTTTGTAGCACGTCAGTAGTTTGATATGACTAACGCCTTTCACAATAATACTGGCTATTCCATTGAGCATCGTGCTACAGGTCAAAATCTTATTCCTCAGGTTGATATACATATGTAGAGATTTTTATAGAAACTATTCCATAGCTATTTACATTTCTTTATCACTTTTTGCGGTTTTGCGGTTTCCTGTTTTTTGTTAGCCGATTAGCCGGCATTCGCCAAAACGACTAGTCTTTGCGGTTTTCTATAATTTTGAGTTGGCACGCGCCAAAACGATTTGTCTATTGCGTTCGTATTTCTGGGCACGTTTAGTCTCACTGTTTACCTCCGGTTGGTTAGCAACCGCAGTTTAATTTACAGCCGATTCTTTATATTTAGGGTAAATTGTTGCAATAAGTGTTTCGTACGACGTTCGCACAAGTGAGTGCCCTATACTATGTCAAGTAGGGCAGTAAAACGTGATATCTTGTAATATTCCTCCTTGTCTTGGCCTGCTGGGTTTTTTAAAAAGTGTTTAAAGGTATACAGGCACCATGTTCAAATTAAGCTGTTGCTACCATGGAAAGGGATCTAGCTAGTCATAGAGTTTATGGGGTCACGCCAGGTCACACTAAAATAATGCACCACTACATGGTCATAATTTTACTACAGTTAAACAATCAGAAATAATTTGTCTTCATTATTCTTCCTGGAATGAGACAAAGAAATCATTAATTGTCAATCCATAAAATAAATAAGTACCAGTGAATCTTGGGTGCTAAGGGCAATTGGGTTCACAAAATTAATTTGAGATACTAGTAGAATTAATTTTATCACATAAAATTAATTTGAAGGCATAAACTTAATTCGATGATTGCGAAGTTAGTAATATACTACATAGCACTTATTTGAGATGACTGCATGAAAAAATTAAAAATGCTTGAAAATTTCACAAGTAGGGTATTTTGGGTCGAAAAGACCAAATATGATATCGATATCACTGCCCCATGTTTCCATGGTAACCATTTTAGGGGTTGAAAATATCATTTTTTCTAATATCCCATGAAAAGTTACTTTGATTGATATGAAAATTATCTAGTGAGGGAGTTCGGGTCAGAGAACACAAAAACCAGACTTATTTTAATGTTTCAAGTTGCCATGGTAACTATTTTGGCATTGAAAATGTTCCTTTTTCCTTATTTCTATTAAAAATGTACTCGGACATAAATCCCGGTATTTTGGGAATAACCTCATTTTTATACACCTTTTTAGTCCAATTTTACCTCGAAAAAGTCAAAATTAAAGCTTTTGGGGGATGACCGTCCCGCACTGCACTGAGCGATCGCGAGCAAACTGAGAACGCGTTAAGCGCGTCCGCTAAGCGCACAGAACGAAATTTCAAACCCGCGCAGTGCAGTGTACGTGTGAGAAATTGTAGGCCGGCAGCATAATTTCACCCGAATTCACAGGCTTTTGATTCACCACTACTAACGTTGTGAAGTACCCAATGTTTAGAAGTATTTCCCCGCATTGACGTAATGGTGTTTTGAGGTCAAAGGTCAATAGCGTCCAATTACACCAAAAGTTATTGTACTCCGCGGCAAAGTAGCGTCCTCTGATACCGATATTTACTGTACGAAGAAAACTCCAAAGATTGCAGACGCAGGTGTATAATAATAAAGATAATGTATATTGGGGCCATTCTGGTCAAAATTATGCTTTCCGTTAATTTTAGTGTGTTAGAGTTAATTTTATATAGACCAGAAATAATTTTTCAAGCATTTTTAATTTTGTTTCATGCAGTCATCTCAAATAAGTGTTATGTAGTATAATACTAACTTCGCATTCATCAAATTAAGTTTATGCCTCCAGGCTTCAAATTAATTTTATTTGATAAAATTAATTCTACTAGTATCTCAAATTAATTTTGTGAACCCAATTCCCCTTAGCACCCAAGATTCACTGGTACTTATTTATTTTATGGATTGACAATTAATGATTTGTTTGTCTCATTCCACGAAGAATAATGAAGACAAATTATGACCATGTAGTGGTGCATTATTTTAGTGTGACCTGGCGTGACCCCATAAACTCTATGACTAGCTAGATCCCTTTCCATGGTAGCAACGGCTTAATTTGAACATGGTGCCTGTATACCTTTAAACACTTTTTAAAAACCCAGCAGGCCAAGACAAGGGGGAAATATTACAAGATATCACGTTATAATACTGCCCTACTTGACATAGTATAGGGCTCTCACTTGTGCGAACGTCGTAGGAAACACTTATTGCAACAATTTACCCTAAATATAAAGAATCGGCTGTCAATTAAACTGCGGTTGCTAACCAACCGGAGGTAAACAGTGAGACTAAACGTGCCCAGAAATACGAGCGCAATAGACTAATCGTTTTGGCGCGTGCCAACTCAAAATTATAGAAAACCGCAAAGACTAGTCGTTTTGGCGTGTGCCGGCTAATCGGCTAACAAAAAACAGGAAACCGCAAAACCGCAAAAAGTGATAAAGAAATGTAAATAGCTATGGAATAGTTTCTATAAAAATCTCTACATATGTATATCAACCTGAGGAATAATATTTTGACCTGTAGCACGATGCTCAATGGAATAGCCAGTATTATTGTGAAGGGCGTTAGTCATATCAAACTACTGACGTGCTACAAAAAAAAATTAATCTTTCCACCTTTCAGCTTGGTGAAAAACGCATTTATTGATTCGCCAAAGGCCTGTGGATTCGCTTATTTTTGCACAAGTTCTACATGGACATAGGAAAAAGTTCGACTCACCCTCTGGATTGTTGAGCATACAACTGACTGTTTCAGTGAATCCGACACTGATGAGAGTTCTCGAATCAAAAACTGTACTGTAGCCGTGCTCGAATACAAATATCTTCCCATTAAATTACGTCATTGTTATACAAGAGTTAGCATTCCAAAGTCTGTCAAAGTTTGGAGTAGAGGGCGGCATTTCCATCTGAATAATTGAACGACGTGAAACGCAAACATTTCCATCACATATGTTCCGGCAATATGTACAGTAGAAATACTGTTTACGCTGCAGTTACGTAAGCTTATAAGCTTATACTCCACAAAATGGCCACAGGCGGCATGAAGTTTCTGAAAGGATTTCCTAAACGTCCTACTTGGTACCTTAGACACTCACATGTGATATCCTGAAAGTATTCTCTGCAGTAATTCCAGTTTCTGTTGACATTCCATCATTTTTAAAGCTAACGACACGATAGCACGATAGCACGAGACGTTCTACTGTCACGCCACGCACTCTCAATTGCGCATGCTCTGGGAATCGCGTCGCGCCTCTGAAGGGCGCGCGCGTGTTCCAACAGAAAAGAACGCGAATCGCAGGGTCTCTGCCAGACTACACTGGTTAGATTTATATAATGAACTTTTAATATTACCCCTAATGTATGGAAAATATTCGTTCGATGGTCGCAGCATAGCAATTTCACTGCAGAGAGAGAGAGAGAGAGAGAGAGAGAGAGAGAGAGAGAGAGAGAGAGAGAGAGAGAGAGAGAGAGAGAGAGAGAGAGAGGACAGACAGACAGACAGACAGACAGACAGACAGACAGACAGTTAATTTATATTGGAAATCTTTTTCATAGGAGAGAGAGAGAGGAGAGAGAATTTTATTGGAAATCTTTTTCATAGTCGTGACTTTTGATGGAAGAAAATTGCGCTGCACGTGCATCAATGGGAAGTCACCCCATTGATAAAATTAAAATATACAACATCTCTTTATCAGAATTCCCACACAGCCTCAATGAACTATTATTAGATTTCTATATAATACTTATAGCCCCTAAATTGGACATTTATCTTTTACTTGAGTTTATGGAATATTAATACAAATTGTACTATCAGTTTGTCACGTAAATGGGCTATTTAACTAAGCATAGTGAACTTCATAATATGCTATTTTGTAATTTTCTGTTGCCATTTTGGTTTATGACGTCATCAAAATGATAAGAAAATAAATTCTGACTTCGTCCCACCTGTCTGACTTCCTTTATAGAAACCGTCTGGTACCGAGTATTCCGTCAAAGTTTGCTAATTCCCGCCAACTTTAATGTTTGACAGCAACGGCAATGATTGACCTCATTACCGTAAAACATAAGACATTGAGGATGGGGAGGTTGCTCACCGTGTACCTCACTAGCAAAACTTGTAGGAGATCACTGCTGATTGGCCATTTCACGGACGTTCATTTTTTCCTGTGTGTATCCATGCCTTAGATCGATTACTCCAAGACAATTGATATAATGTAAATAGATACAGTCGAGACCCAGAGTTATGATTTGTAATGCAACGGATCGTGTCGCATTCTCTGAGCAGTACAAAAAATTGCATATCTCGTGTGTCTTTGGGTAAATATTAAATACAATTTTTGTAAAACAATAATTTTGCGAATTGCACACGGTGGTCAAACGTATCTGTGCGTGTCGAACAACGAAACTCAAAAGTCAAATGACAACCCGTCATCGGGTCAGTGGTTATCTCCGTTTGAATATAACATTTTTTATAGCAACTTCAGCTTTATCAATGATTAGCTTATCATATTGTTGCTCTGGATTTTAGGCACTTACATCCGTGGGATCCTTGTTTTCTGAAAGTTTTTTTCGAATTGATTCTGTTAAGCGAAAAGAGGGTCATTTTTTCTAACTCAGCGTGCCTATGTTCTTGTCTCCTTTTCTCTGTACACAACTCGTCTGTCCACGCATTCCTTAATTTCCCTTACCATCATTACAAAAACCGTTTTGCTGGTTGGGTTGTTATGTGAAGATGTACATGCCACTGCGATACCTACGTCGACGTTTAATACGACCTCACAATCAGAACCTCCTCAGGCTTGCTAGTCATCGAACCAACCGGAAACAGCACCGACAGCAAGTAAATAGATCCCAAGGAGCCACATAAACAAAACAGGTGGTAGTGACTATAGCAACGTTTGATTTGTTACCCGGTACGTGCCAGCATTTACCTTTTGATCCGTAGATGTAACAGCAAAACCACCGCCTTGTCCAATCCGACCACTGTCATCCGATGTCGCGGAATGTGTTTTTCTTTTACAGCCACAAGTCCCCAATAACTCCCCGGATTTGATCTGTCGGCCTATTCGCGCGGATAAGACTGGAAGTGACTTCACACCTATCCTCTGTAGGTTGCGCAAAAACAAAGGTGTAACTCAGCCTAATGTGTTTGTTCAATGGACTCCCAAAAGAATTGGGATAATCAAACACTAGATTAACGTCACGTCAATTAAAAAATCCAGGTTCCTATGATGAAACAGTAACAGGAGGCATGGCCAAATGATAACATTCCCTTAAGCTAATACGCGCCTCGAAAGTGTAAGAGACATTTTTGCTGAAATTTTCTACAAGGAATCTTTGAACCATACTCTTTCAAAGTCAAGAATAAAAATTTGGGTCGCTATGCAAATTGTGGTTCTAGAAAAACAAACTGCCCAGCTTAACCGATATTTGAAATTCAAAATGGACGCCATCCCTGTGTAAACTCTATGGAGAAAAATACAATTTTCGATTTTCAAAAAACTAAGACGGTGAAATATTTTCTTTCTTCAACAGCTTTAAAATGAACTCAAACAAGTGGTAGATCACAGAAGAATTGTAAAAGTTTGAGGGTCTGAGTATCTGTCCTCGAGGCGCATTCTTCGTACCTTAAACAACAAACAAACACTTACAAATAACAGGGCATGCATAAGAACGGACATCAATTAGCACAGTGCACAACTTGCATCTCCAATTAATGAAGTAGTACATAAAATGGTAAAATGGAGAATTTATATGAAAATATGGTAATTTTCGGCGTATTCTTTTACAACATTAGCTACTTTATCTCACTCGCCTGACCAACTGAAAATATAAAAAACTGACCAACCACAACGTCGTTACATAGTTACTTATTAAGGTAGAACGCACCTCGGGGACAGACATTCGGACTCTCAAACTTTTACAATTCTCTTCTGATATACCACATGTTGGGTTCATTTTAAAGCTCTTGGTGAAAGAAAACTTTTCACCGGCTTAGTTTTTCGAAATTAAAAAAAAAAAATTTTCTCCATAGAGTTAACACAGGGATGGCGGCCATTTTGAATTTCTAATATCGGTAAATCTTGGGTAATTTGTTTCTCTAGTACCAAAATTTGCACGGTGAACCCCGATTTTTATTCTTGATTTTGATAGAGAATGATTGAAAGATCCCTTGAGGAAAGTTTGAGCAAAAGTTTAAGTCTTTCACTTTCGAGGTGCATATTACCTTAAGCAGACCTGGCAACTCGTACTCGCGGTGCCCAAAAATATACGGTCAAAGTCTCATCCTTCACAATGTGAATGACATACCTACGATTGTTCATACTGATTGATAGTGTACGTATCGTTTCAAATCCATCTAAACTTACCCCAAAAAACAATTTGTTTGTGATTACCAACATTAAACCAGGACATTCCGGATATCTTGGTCTGACAAATTTTGCAAACATTATACGTGATCAGCGAATTTTTACCAAACACTAAAGATCTATTTTGTGACTGGACAGTAATACTTTGACGGCTATTTTGAATAGACAGGCAATATAATTGGTTTTGTCGATAGCGAAGCGAATCGAGGAGGTTATTAATTATTTAAATAATGAAAAAAATTGAAAGTGAAACGGAAAAAAACAGTTTAACTTCATGACGGTTTGTACAATCCATGGTGGATATCTTTATCGGACGTAGTGTATTCTACTCGATACGCCCAAAATGCATAACCATATGGAAACGTTGAAAGATGAGGTGAACATTTATTCACCCAGTTTAAGTAACCTCGATTGTATACTGGAACTTAAAGCAGAACTCTAATTTTCAACCAGTAAGAACTTGACACAAGTGGTAAAGTAAGCAAAGATAATTACATATAAGTAGAATTTTCATAACTTTAAAATATTGTCAAGAATTGTCCCACCTTTCTTACCTTACTGCATTTGACTACACCAGCTGCGGGTAACGTGTAAAATCAAAGATAGCTATGGAAATTTACCGGATCAGAGTTTAGCCTTTGTGTCCACCATGTGATAAATCTTCAGAATGTCAGGTGTATGAGTTATAGAAATGGATGATATTTTTCAAAGGTTATCTTTCAAAGAGACGACGATTTTTATCGTTTCACTGAGTATAAAGACAACCCTTATGATCTGTAAACGAGCTGTCTTGCCAAGGTAATAATCGTCAAGTAATTGATTAGTATGGAGAGGATAAAGGTGGGCAATCAACAGATATGGACTATTTTAGAGATTCGCACAGACCATTTTCAGTGTCTATTGCTGTAGGCAGACAACACAGTTCAAACAAATGTGATCAAATGTTTGAAAGGTTCCCATGGATAATGATGACAGGCCATCAATAATAGTGACACAGAATTAGTTACAGGTTGTTTGTTGAGGTTAAAGTAATATTATCCTTAGGTCATGCCTCCTGTCAATTTTTACCAATAGGAATCTGGAAATTTTGAGTGTAGATGTTCTGTCGACCACTCATAATGTATAATACAACGACTTTTCAACTGACGTTTGGTGAATCCAGAGTTAATTCAATTTATTGAATCCATTGCATCAACTTTGGACTGGATTTTCCAGTTGGTTTTGCGCCACCTATCACCGAGAAAGAATAAGTGTGAAGTTACTGACAGTCTTAATCCGCGTGGATACGGACGAATCGGGGTAGTTGTTGTAGAGTCAGTGGCTGTCGAAGAAATACAAGTTCTGACCATGCTCTCTATTCACATTTAAGTAGGAAGGAACATCAACCCTTATTTAAGTATTCGGACTCTGAGTTCATTTTGTGTCTGAGGTTATGAGCGGCCGCACATAACCTTGAACTCAATATCCCACACCACACGATCATATCAAGGTGAAGTGTGCTAATTCCCTTGGTTAATGGCGACCACTGATACTGCTTATCAATTTCAAATTCGACCGGCACTTTACGAGGTTGAAGTACAGCTGACCCAACTTAGGGACAACATGTATCCTGACCTCATGGCGAATTAATAATTAGCCCCATTCAACTGTGGTGCACAGCCGATTTGCCATTTACTGGTCGTGACCCGAGTACAGTACAGTGAGTCAAATACTCAACGGTTTTAGACCAATTGTCCCCACTCCCAAGAGATTTCAGTGTGTGAAGGTCAACAGCTGCTTGTCAACGTGTTTTACATCTACAGGTTCGCCCCAAATGTGTGTTCTCTCTCCTCTCCCATATATATTGCATAGTATTACATATTTCAGATGGTTGTGGAAGTCAAAAGTGAAAATAGATGAATTGTGAAGTTTGCCGATGATTCCTTATTGTCAGACCGCTTACATTTCTCGAGGGCGGTCATGGTCCTATTGTTGATTATTCGTTTGAGTGGTGAAAGACCTAGTAATCTTTAATATAATGTTAGTAGAACTAAAGATATGTGTATTTAGTTTAGAAGGGTGAATTTTCTTAAGAGCCAACGATTATAGATGGGTCTGATATGGAGATTTTTATTAAGTACAGTTATCTTGGCTCGACCTTTGTTGATAAAATATGTTGGGATGGAAATACTCATGTCATTTGCAGCAAATGCGAGAACACGAGTATATATGAAATATTCAAATCTCACTCAATATATGCGCAATATTGTCGCATGATTCGATAGACAGTTTGACGTGAATAACGCTGCCCCTTTTCTTCAGTGGTGCAGTTCGGCAGACGTCCAATGGCGATTCGACTAAAACATGGTAAAATGATTCAATTCCAAGTAGAAACTAAGCCCTGTGTTCCTTTAAAGGCAACCCCATTTTTGGACTAATTTTATTAATGTACATCTGAAAAACATGACCGCGTTCTAAGACTGATATCGTTCAAATATAGTTAAGCATTTCTTCTACGAAAATGTTTATTCGAGACCTGAATTGAATGTCGACTTGTATGTGTTTTCTCGCTGGTAGTTTGCCTCATGTAATACTGGGGTCAAAAAGTCAGAAGAATGCCTACTGTAAAAACAAGCACATGATGGGCACAAAACTTAGTACGATACTAGGCTATATTTCTCTTTTTGCTTTGCCCAATTGACTTGTGTAAATAAAGCCAAAAAGTAGTTTTGAAAATGATATGAGCGCGCGATCTCGTGAACGGTCAATGCTTTACATAAATATTCCTACTGTATGCTAAGTGAGTCTTGTCAATGAAGAATACCTTTGACCATCTCCAGTAGAGGAGTCAGATAAAATTACTAATATCACAGTAATGTCCACGATTTGTGCCACTGAGAAAACCGCAGTCACTGCATCTGATACGTGTAGTTCAGTTTTGTATGGTTGTTTTAAAAACTTAATTCAATCTGTGCCAGTCAGTCTAGAGTACTTTTAGCTCCATGTGTTGTATCTTTATGGCAGTACTTGATACTATCATCATCATAACTTAAAGGTATACAGTCACCTGTAATCTAAATATGCTCATATATGGTCAAAAGGGCGTTCCTTGGTATTCAAAATGTTCATGTGAGGGCGCTGTTTTTAAACAGCGGCCACCCGCTTAAAATCTGTGATTGGTTAGATTTTCTCTCTCCATGGAATCTGTGGCAAAATTGGAACCGGTGATAGTATACCTTTAAGCGCACTATGGCAAAAGAAAAGGAAAATATTCTATGTTATGTCATTTTCATGCTTATGATAAAGAACCTATTTTGTATGTCTACCTCTACCTTGGTGTTTTCTGTTTCCATTATCGTAATGTATAATCGTACCTCTTGGTTACATTAAACTGCGATGGAATTAAGAGCGAATTTTACGCTAATTGTAATTTTCCACATAGAAAGATACTTTTCGGAGAAGATATAAACATTTCTTTAGATCAGTTAATAGATAAAGAAAATAAAATACTGGATCCAAGAAATTCATTTATGGATGATCTTTTACATTTATTTAAAGTCATGATCTTGTAGAGACAGAAACCCGCACACTTAAAGATTTACTTGTATAAGAGGCAGTTTCGCCCCAAGACCGGTATATTTTTCAATATCGTTAAAACTTTACGAAACAACTTAAGTTAGATGATATTAAAACATGATCATGACGCCATAGTTATCACTATTGAAATATGTACACAAAACCTGAAGATTCTGCTTTTTTGATCTTTAATGGGATCTCTTTATTAATGGTATTGCAAGGAACTTCTACAGGATTTCTTTAAAATCTATTTTTACGTGCTACCTCGGAGTCAAATTCTTAAATTTAGGTGGTAATGACAGCCTCAGCTAAATCGGAAACAAGCTTAGGAACTTCCTTAAATAACAACACAGGAGAAAACTTCGAGTCTTCCAATTTAAAATTTTTCACCAAATCGTGGCCAACAAATCTATGTTTGTAATAAAATCATACCAGATAGCAATCGCAAATAGTGTGGTCAACGAGAGACATTTAAACACATTTTCTGGTATTGTGAAAATGCGCAGCATTTTTGAAAGGCTTTGGAGCTTTCTGTGATACAGATAAGTAGTAAGGAGCTTAAAATATGTGAGTCGGGGAGAAACACTGCAAGTGTGTGGGGGAGCTTTCCCAAAAATGCATTACATTGGCAAGTAAATGGACGTAAGCCAGAAGTTGAGTCACGTCATCGCTTTTTTCACCCTTACGTCAGAAGGGGACACTGCTGTACTTATCTATACTGAACTTCGAGAATTGATAATTAAATGATACACAAAAGCGATAATATGCGGTATGCGGTGGTCGTCACACCCCACGAGCGTACTGTGTACCCTCTAAAGACTCACCACTTTTATTTACACAATTCCCCCCTTACAACGCATTGTCTAAAGGCAACAGACTAAACAGGATCTGTAAAACTGCATTTACAAGATTTAGAGAATATACATTACACATAAAAAATACTTGTGTGGACATCGTGGAGTTTCGACCGAGACTGAAGACAAAAGACCTTTACACCAATATATACGCATTCAACACCTGGTGACACAAGCGTCAATCAAAGGAATTCTCTTATGTAACGAATAGATAGTAATTATATGCTAATCTTCGAAACGCATATAATTATTCAATCTATACTGAACTTCGAGAATTGATAATTAAATGATACACAAAAGCGATAATATGCGGTATGCGGTGGTCGTCACACCCCACGAGAGTGAAAAAGCTAGGCTAGTAGTTATGCTGCATTGCACGGGTACGAAATATCTCCATCGATGAACTACTAATCGTCTATCTGGACTCAATGAATAAAAAATATGACGCAATAAATAGAGGCCGAAGACGAGGAGACTGTAGCAGCTAAAGACTTGTAAACAGGTTGAAAAAAATACTGAGAGTGAAATACAAAGCAACATACTCAAAACAGGAAGTATGAAAAAGCCTAAATGCACATAGCCGCTCAGGAAAAACCAGAGATAAAAAACCTACATGGAAAATAGGAAAAAACCTCTGGAAACCTGAACCCGATTGCATGCTAGATGTGCCAATGGGTCGGGATTTCTTATTATCGAAACAAACAAGAACTGATTGAAAATAAATACAGAAACGAAGTGAAAAACAACTGGTTCAAATAAACAGAATTGCACAGAGTTAGTGGCACTGCTGGACTTATGGCAAAACTACAAATTAATATTTATAAACAAATGTGAACCGCCGAAAATCTGTTAATCTTGCAGCTATTGGCTGACAACGACTCATACCTAGACAATTTTCGACATTTCTATAAACTGCAGAAAAATTAATTATTGTATTCTGACATTTACTCTCATTAATTCCATGTTGAGCAAGTCGACGATATCATGCAACTGTCCTTGGAGCTAGTGGATATCCATCCGCCGTATATGGCTAAGCACCTGTCTCTCACACTGTTATCAGCTGCACCTTGCCCTGGAAAGCGTCTTTTAGAAACGTCGGCTTGGCCAAGATGCGTCTGCAGCCCTCAAATGTAGATTCAAGAGGATGAACCAAACGATGTACCGTACAATAGACTGTTCCGGATAAAGTATGGAACCCTCTGATGTCGTTATAGACCACCATTTTCAATGATACTGCCAGTCTTGGCGATGGACTGCAATGTGGAGATCGGTTCGGCAGGGAATACAGCATCCTTAGTCATGCTCGTTGAATACCAATTTATCAAGTGGAGCCCTCCATTTCTGTACTTTGATACTGTGAACCTGCTTTCCATATTGACATCACATCTGGAAGGGTTTATGTAGATTACATAAGGCTGGGCCATCGAACTCTGTTCTTCATTGCTCCATCTGGAAAAAAAATAATAACGCAAAAAACGGCAAACTAGAAGATCCATCAACAAAAGTCACGAATGTGATGCCAATAGACTACATGCAAGAACAAAACTATTTTTGCAAATAAACCACACCAGGTTTGCAAGCTATATCCCGAAATCTGTCACCAAGGTATGCTGCCTCGCATCATTAAGTCATGAATTGCCTCAATGGAGGAGATCGCTGGCGAAAGCCATAATAACATATGATATTAACAAGCCCTGAAAAAAGAACATGACCGAAAATTCATTCACTCATCACGAATAGCCTCAATGGATGACATAATCGGCGAAAGTAATATTGACAGTCTCTTTCTCATATTACTTTCAATTGAAATGTACGATGGGCCGAGGCCTTGTATTGAAATAAATAAAATCTGAAATCTGAAATAATCGACGAAAGCAATTATTGACAGGCCCAGGAAATGGGTATGACCGACGAAAAGTCATTCACTCCAGAATAGTCTCAATGAAAGACATAATTGGCGAAAACCATAAACAACTGGCCATGAAAATGGGCATGACAGAAAAGTCATTCACTCTCGAAAGAGTCTAGATAACATTAATGTAAATGCAATATCAAATTATATTCCAACAGCACTGCACAAATGGCAAACATCAAAACATGAAAGTCAGCAATCAAAAAACAGACTAGAAGATGTCGCCTGGAAGATAATTACAACTCTACAACAACTATAAAGCCAAATTACCATTGTAGAAAACTAGCCTCTAACCATGGAGCGACCGAAAGGTTGACACTGTCACCAGCATATTGAAAGTAAGACAATCTAAAATGGAAGGTGATGGTTCGTAAAATCGTCGGGCACTGGCTGTGTGCTTCTTTGTGTGATGTACAAGACACTTAGGGTAGCAAAGAGACCTTTCACAAAATCTGCAAACCGCTTAAAATTGCAAACGGACATTCCAGAACAAACAACATGGTCTTATCGGAGATAATTAAGATGATGGATAGCTGACAATACAGGCTTGAACGGAGGACATGACAAGTTGTTTTCGTTCGTGCAATTTTGACATTAAGCATCTACGGCTTCTGCGCCAGGATTCCCACACGCCGAAACCAAGCGAAAAATAAAGTACGACAGTAAATAACGAAAATATTAACAGCAACGCTCCAGAGAAGCAATTTTAACTGATTATCGAAAAAACCAACGTACTAGAATGTGATGCAGAAATGAGAGCAGGGAGCCTAAAAAAGGGCAGCGCTTATAATTTACGAAAAGTCGAACTTTGCTTGACACCCCATAAAACTGAGAACACGCAAAAAAATACAGAGAAAAAGCAAAGCAAAACAAAACAAAACTGGTGACTCTACCCAGAGCAACTGGCAATGAAAAAGAAAATCAACATTTGTGCGCAAGTTCACGTACCGAACATCTACCAAGTGTTAAAAGATCTGCGAAAACGAAATTGATGACGCCGATTTTCCTTTGAGGAATAGAAAATACCATGCTTGGCGTAACATAATGAAACTTAATAAACATTCACCAACCAACCTGCTTGGAGTAAATCATTCCGTTGAATCAGACGCCAACGTTAGCGGAAACCAAGGATTCATGGTCAGAAAAACCATCATCTAAGACACAGATTGTGGACTGTCTCAACAGACGATTTAAGCATACAACATGACAGTGGACGCAAACGTAATGTTTGACAAATGCTTACAACTTCGGAGAAACAATAACAAGCTGTGCTGACAGTAAAGCAAACTGAATAAATTAAATATAAAATAATTGTACTAAGCTTATTCATCAAAACCCAAGCAAATCCTACAAATTCATACACAACAAATCCCGAGCAAATCCCACAATTTTACAATGCAAATCCCAAGAAATTCCCTCAAATATTTACAGTAAAAATCTCATAAAGTTACAATGCTTGTAAAAACGTCAACGTGGTTATAATGGAACTCCCAATCACATGTAACAAAGAAGAGTTATCGCTCAACATTTGAGTTAGTCCTGTGATCTTCACAACGGAAATCTTTCTTTTCTGAATATTTATTGATATGCCCCGAGGTCCGCTAAACCAATCTTACCTTTTTTCTTCCCCTCTGCAATAGAGCCCATACAGAAAGGAGGAGACGAATGCTGGGATATGCAACGGTTTTCAAGCAATATTGCAAAATACCCCTGTTCACAAAACATATGCTTCCTGCATGAAAAGCAATTACTTCAAGAAATAGGTGGAGGAGAATGGAGATGGCATGGGAGAATGAATGAAAGGCAAGCTGAAGCTAAATGACAAATACCTTAACATATGGCAGACAATTTTGGCTTTTTAAAATTTCAATGACCAACGCAAAGTGCCCACTACAGACATGCCTTAAAACTGCTTCACTCAGGTCTACTAGGACAATGACGAGAGTCAAAGACAAAAGTTTTGATACTACACAGGATTAGATGGATGAGTAGCGAGTTGATTGGGCAGAAAGTTTGTTGCACTGGTCGTTGCCTGCTTAGAAGAGATTGGAAAAGTCTATCTGTTCTGCAAATACCACCGTCCGCAACGAAACCGTGAGTCGATCCGAAGGTGGAAGCTGAAGTACTAGACGAAATATGGTCGCAGGTTGCCCGGTAAAGGTTGCCAGAAACTTTTTGACAGTCACAGAATCTGACGTTTTTGAAACAAGCTGCTCATGAGAAAAATCTATTGGAATGGGACTTAGTTTCATCTTCTTAATTTTCTGTTCTCCTCTCCTCCGGAGCGTTGCATTCATTTCTCGACATCGGTTTCATACGCTAATTCGCCAGAAATCTATTCGTAGACGGTCCCCAAGCCGAATTCGCTCGTCTGCTAATTTAGATAATGTCATGCGATAAGTAACGAGACAAATACCTTACTTCAGGGACTTCTTTGCTTTTTTGTGTGCCCCTTTGGAGACTGCATACAAAGAGACTTCCAGGTGATCAAATACCTCCCTTCGTGCTCAAACTGCTGTCTGTTGCATGGTTTAAGGAACTTCGTAACTGTCAGTACACCCTTCTTGGCAGCGTAAAATGGTTTCTGAATGTTCTAACTGGTCGTCCTCTTGAATTGTGCGAGGTAGCTTCAACTGTCGAGATGGGGCAATAATTGCAAGTAATGATGCTACGCCAGGTGGCGTTGAAGTAAGCTCCTTAGTATCTCTGCAGTGTTGACTGTTGTGTGGACATCGTGGAGTTTCGACCGAGACTGAAGACAAAAGACCTTTACACCAATATATACGCATTCAACACCTGGTGACACAAGCGTCAATCAAAGGAATTCTCTTATGTAACGAATAGATAGTAATTATATGCTAATCTTCGAAACGCATATAATTATTCATTCTTTACACTGCAGATAATGTATTTTGGAATGACAAGAAACTTGTAAGATATTCTGGTTTGCGGAATGCAGCGATCTAGAGAGAGGTAGAATAAACAGTTCCAATGTTATCAGAGTGAAATTATGTTTACCTTAATGGGTTAAGCAGTGGAGACTGAATTTTAAATTAACCGGTAACCAGTGAAGCCGTGTATACATATAATTAGGGGAAATGGAATGATGCCGTTTATACATCCAATGAGGGGAAATTGATTGTCAGGAGATGTTATGCATATTGCCTATCATCTTTACTTAACCGTACCGAAATGGGGCAGTCGACAAATCACAACTTGAACTCTGCTGATGTAAAGCATGATCAAAGCGACGAAGGATTTAGAGTTGACGTCCATTCTCTTGTGGATGTACTGTCAGGGAAAGCGCCCTCACACGCTTGCAGTATATTATTTCGGGGCCAGGATCACATTTTTGATTAGCGCATCCATTCCTAATTTCATTTCCGTGTTTCGACTCAGCGTGCCAGAAAAACAGCCTGACTATTGTGGCAGCGAAACGCCGCAGGAAATTCCACCAGAGAAGCAAGATAAATGATTGGAACTAATTTGGAGAATTTGATTTTTTAAATAGTTCAAATCTATAAACGTGTGATGTGCCCTATAGCTGAAAGTTGTAATTACAAATTATCCATAAAAACGTATACATTGAAAAAAAGTAGATTACACTATACAATTATTGCAACAGTGTTATGGTATTAAAGTCGATGACTTTTTTATGTCGTCTCAGGTATTTAAAAAGGAAATGTTATTTGCTCGTGCAGCAATGAAATTGTGGAGTGTGACGCAAATTCGAACTGACGGAGGGAAGGGTGCTGCATGATAACCCTTTGAACCCTTTGAACGTCAATTTTTATCGCCTTTGTAAAATATATCCCTGCCAATTTTGATGGAAAAATTACAGCACTCAAAGGGCTAAGTGAATGAAGTGATAAAATATCAATACATAAGGGGATGCAGCTTTAACTGATACTTACTGTCCCATCAAGACTGTGCACGACATTGTGAACACGGTCTCGCTTCATAAAATTAGCACATTCAGACGCGTAGCGTCGAGGACAATACCGAATCGTACAATGAACGAAGACATAAATCGCGTTATTTCGTGAAAAGATTTTATTATACATCTGTTTGGTCCAATTTTACGAGAAAAAATTGAAATCAAAGGAATTAATGTTTAGGGTGCTTGTCACGAGCTACACTCAGCAAACGCGAGCAGACAGGGAACGCGTTCACCGCCTCCGCTAAGCGTATAGAATGAAACATGAACCCACGCAGCGCTGTGCAAGTGCTAGAAATTATAGTTCAACGTAATAATTTCACTCAAATTCATAGGCTTTGGACTGATTATTATTCACTGCGTGAAGTACTGAATGTTCAGATTGTGTGTTTGAAAAATGTAAGAAGTGTAATAAAATTTACAACGCCTGACAGTGGGGGCAATATCGCGATTTGAGTCATGCCCCGGCGCTGGTGATCCTGACCGAAATATTGATGATACCCTAGCTAGCCTGCGGCTCGGGCATCAACGATATTTCGGTCATGATCACCATCCCTTTAGCAGGCCACAAATTGTGATATTGCCCCCCCCCCCACTGTCATGTGTTATTATTTAATTATTTCACACTTGGGAACAAGTAACAAGGTCTTCAGTTCATGTCGCAAGCTAGAATGAAACTTTGATTTCTTTCGCTGGCGACAGAAATATTTGGCATGTATTATCATAAATATCTCTGAAAGTACAGCAAAGATATTAAAAATAAATGGTTGAACAATCTCCTGGTCGACAGTACAAATATCATGACTGTGAAAAGGCCTGCATATGGTGACATGTAGCGATATTAAAATACTATAATGGCTGTTACACCGCAAAGGAAACGACAATGAACTTCGTTTATTTGATTTTGTGTCCGGCAAGTGCGTTCATGGGCGTGGCATTCCGTATGATTGAACATTTCGTGTTAATGTACCAAGCATCAGAAGTGGCGTATGGAAATGTGGAATACGAAAAAAACAGGTCGCACCGAGAAAAAAGTGAAAGTTGAAATAATATCACCAATAATCACCAATAATTATATAGAACGATGTAAACTCTTCTGCAGATTAGTTTATTGTGCTCTATACTTGGATTTTGAAATAGATGAACATTAGTCACGAGCAAATTCCAAATCAATACAATGATGTTTAGAGGATCTCATTACGTTTAGACTGATATTCCCAAATCAATTGACGCTGTTTTAAGAACATTCTGACATTTAAATATAACAACAATCCATCTGCAGATGTTGTGCTTGTGGTTATGGTGTCGCCATTGTGTACACTAATCATTTTACCAGCTGTCGTCTGTTGCTGAAGCTAAATTTGTGCAACCAGAAAAGCTGTGTACAAATCTTGGCGCTTTTGTTTGTTACACGAAATTGTTCATTGTACCTCACTGGGCATGTAAACTTTGAGTTACCCAAAGAAGAGCCTTAGGTTGGTCATAACATAAGACTGGAAAATATAGTACATGGTAAGAACTCCACTTCCACGATACGGTGCCACGTTCTTGTGCTGTCCATCCAATGGACCTAATTTCGCGAAATCTGTTTCAACTTGGGGAAGTTAACTCAAACTGTACAATTACAGTGTGTGAACTTTTAGACTGAGTTATCATTATAATCTACAAATTCTCAGTGAGTCAACCTAAAGATCAAGAGGTCGCGATAACATATAGACTGTTTGGGTGGGGATTGTAAAATGATATTGATATTATGCAAATGTAAAGGAGATAATCGTTATTCTTATCATGTGTGACGGTATTTGTGAAAACGAGTCTAGTCCGTCATTCTAGTTTCCGCAGAAATAAAGCGAACATACAAACAACAGAGAGATCACTTCGTGTTGCACGCATGCACAAAATTCCTTTGTAAGCTCTGCTTGGAGGAGAAGCGTTATAATTCAAGGCGGTTGATGTCGACTTACCAGGATACGTGCTCTTCGGACTTTCAACTAGAATCGTGTAAGTATAAATTTGAGAAAGTGTTTTCGTTTTCTTTTAAATTAGATCTGTCGTTGATCTACAGAGTAACAATGGATAAACAAAGAGATCCCTTTGGCAATGAGTGACTGCCTTGCTACAATTCACTGACGCTAGTTCCGTCACACCGTTTACCCTTTTACACTCGTTTTTCTGAGTGTCACTGGGGCACTCGTTATTTCGTGACATACAGGTATATTCTGCGTTTTCAGAACATAGTTCAAGGAAACTTTAATGTATCATCTTTCACAATCGAGGAAAAACATGATGAAGTCCTTATGCAAATTTTCGGATGCGGGGACGAACAACCCAAAAAATTCAAATGTTTGAAACCCTGTGTTGACACTATTGGGACAAAAATGCAGTCTACGAAATGGCTTAACAATAACAGCAGACCAGAAAAAGCAGTGCAGTGTAGAACTTTGGGCGACCGGTCAGAAACTCTTCAAGGGGTGCACATTACCTGGATCAAACGAAGGCCAACAAAGAAATAACTCTTCGGAAAGTAACAATGCATTTATAGCGTTTAGTGAAGTTATCGATCACCTCTGAGCCTTTCCAGTGGAGGGCAAATTGTTTTACATGGCGACGTTGATAATTCTCTATTATGTCCTTTGCAAGGTTCCTATCTCCCCGGGAAAACAGCAAAGACTTTAAGACTGTTGGTTTACGACGGATTCGCTGAGTATGTTATGTTTCCTCGACTTCCTTCCACTTCCATTGCTCAGAAGACTACGGTAAACATATGCACCTTTGCTTGTTCAAACGATTGTAATTACGACCATGCGTGTTGCTCATTTATTTACGTCCAGCATGGCGAGTACAGATGTATTTTCTGTGACATTCGACGTGCACGTTCGGCTGCAGATTCTTCTCCCAAGTTGAATAACTTTGCCAAGCAGGGAAGTAGAGGCAGATCCAGATAACGTAATCAGCAAACAGCAGGACATACAAAACCACTCTAAGTTCCTTCCGATATCATAGCGAGATATAGGCCTACAAATTGAAAAGTATATTGACACGACTTTATCAACTTTGCAAATCTCAAACATTTTGCTGTCCTCTGTAATGGGTTCCAAGATCTTTCACTTTAGGTCCCAGACCTGCACTGGACTTTACTATTGTCATCGCTCGCTGTCGTCCAGTCCCGTACACATCCAATGGCAACGACAAGCCCCGTATCCAATGACCATTGTGCAGAGCATTTACTAAATTTCGCAATAAATCCCTCACTTGTCGAAAACTTGAAAGATGTAAATTTGGAGCTTTTACTATCGACAAAAATGTGTTACACTGTGAAAAATGTCACTGTCTCGAACCTGACCCTGGGGCACATGAACGGCAGTGAATGTAAACGTTTATGCTGTAGGTCATAAATGTCACTGATAAATCGTTACGTACAAAGCGTGAGTTTTTCTGACATGTTGGCAGTGACTTTATAAACAGTTCCTAGGCCTGTCAGTAAAACGGAGTTTGCAGGCTATCCACCCCAAAAACATTTTAAGGTAATATGCACCTCGAAAGTGAAAGACTTAAACTTTTGCTCTAACTTTCCTCAAGGAATCTTTCAATCATTCTCTTTCAAAATCAAGAATAAAATAGGGGGTCACCGTGCAAATTTTGGTACTAGAGAAACAAATTACCCAAGATTTACCGATATTAGAAATTCAAAATGGCCGCCATCCCTGTGTTAACTCTATGGAGAAAAAAAAAATTCAAATTTCGAAAAACTAAGCCGGTGAAAATTTTCTTTCACCAAGAGCTTTAAAATGAACCCCTACATGTGGTATATCAGAATAGAACTGTAAAAGTTTGAGAGTCCGAATATCTGTCCCCGAGGTGCGTTCTACCTTAAAGAGAACCATTTGCCGTTTATGCACCTCCAAAGTAAAAGCCTTAAACTTTTGCGTAAACTTTGAAATTCTTCAGTGAAACTTTCAACCACTCTCTTTGAAAATCATGAATAAAAATCGGGTATCACTATGTATAAAAATCGGGTATCACTATATCACTTTAGTACTAGAGAAACAAATTACTCAACATTTACCGATATTCGAAATTCAGAATGGCAGCCATCCCTATGTTTCTTAACTCTATGGAGAAAAATCAAATTTTCGATTTGCGAAAAACTCAGAAATGTAAAAAACAAATTATTACATCAAGAGCATCAAAATGAGCCCCCACAAGCGGTCAATCAGAAAAGAATTGCAAAAATTTGAGAATCCGAATCTGTTCCCGACGCGCATTCTATCTTATTTAAGTTGACGCTATTCGTCTGTAGTCTCTCATAATCTGATAATACCCTCTCATGGCCTCCCATGGCCGTGTTAGTTTTCCTACGTATACATGCTGGCACGGAGCATTATACATATGTCGTCTACAGGACCTTCTCTCTTTACCTAAACATTTGTTTCGCATTTTCAAAAACATTCTTATAAACAAAAAATCAAAACTCAAACAATCCTCCAACTTAACTGCACTAACTTTGCAGGCATGTTACCGGGGATTAACTCATTTTTATTTGGCCTAAGTCAAACAAAATAAAAAGATCAATGTGAAATAACATGAAATGTGAGTAAAATCAAAAGAAGGTATCGATCGAGATAGCGAAAATTGTGTTTAAGGGGAACTGTTTTGCGCTGCAAGAAATATTAGTGACAACACTTGTAATCAATCACAAATAAAGCAAATACTACATATATTACCGTAGTTTGCCGTTCGAATGACTGGGAGTTATTTAAACTTTGTTGGAAATTGTCGAACGATTACTGCAAATTTTAATAGCTATCATTCACTTCTACCTCGGGTTGTCACAAAACACCTTTCAGAACTGACCTTATTAACATTGTAAGTCAGTCGCACACTCATGCTCAAAGATCAGAATAACACGTGTGAAATCCAGAGCATATATAAAATTCAAAGAATTCCCAAGCCTAACTGAACGTCACCGGTAATTGTTGCAGGTCAAAGTACTGAAGTTGATGCTATATCATGTACAGTTTGAAAGACTCAGTCGCCTGAACGGTGGATTGTCTTATCATCCCAAGTAAACAGAAACAATATGTGGCAAAACTCGGATCAAAACTTTTCTGAAATATAACATTGATATCCATTAGGTACAGCCATCACCATATATAACTACGCTACTTGTATACTTGGTGGTTGAAAGCAACTTTGATATTCACTGTTCAACTGCAAATTATAAGGTATGTTCACTCCAGGCGCTGTGTCAAGTAGTTTCATGTAAACAAAATCCTCTGACGTCGCCGCCAATTGCTTTCTACATAACGTGTCTATTAAATTGCTTTGGGGTCTGCTTGCCCGTCGTTAATTAGTCAGCTTTTTTCAGAAGCGAATACTTTCTGCTAACGCCACACGAAACATTTCTATGAGACTACTAATACACTTACTGTAAAATTTGAATACTTGACTGTCGTTCAGAAATCGCAATCTTCTGCCTATTGTTTTGAAATCGCTAAGCACTTGGTAGTCACTACCATTTTTGAATACAACCAAAAGTGATTTACATTCCCGGAATTTTCTCCGCGTCTTCTATCTGTTATCATTTCGTTGACCAGAAATCTCTGCGACCTCAAACTTTATTGCTTGTACTTTGTTTGGATTTGAGTCCTCGGACATCAAAGATTAAAACTTGGCCATTTACTGACTAATAACCTGGCTTCTTTGTCAGTAAATTTCAACATTTTCAAGCTGAAGTCTGAGATTCATGCAGGATGTTGTTTATCTAATATTTACCCCTCATGGCCTTTATCGTTACAAAATGACCAGCTTTTGTAAATTTTTTTAAACATTGTTAAAAAGTACACATCTAAACAAAACCATAAATTATCAAGCTGACAAAGTTTGCAAAATGACGCATCCTACATCATCTCCTTTGAGTCAGTAACTTATTCTTTATATTGTTAGAAACGACCGAAATCATGTGCTCTAGAAGCGTGGCCGTGTTGTTGCTGTATGCTGCCGTTTCTTCCGCTGCCACACTAGAGACAGGTAAACTGCATTTATACGTTTGCATCGTTGATGGCGATCAGTTACATGGAATACCATGCAAGATACGTTATACACGAATATTCCGCCCCGATAAGGACTCATTACCATACAATTTTAATACCTAAACAATGCCCATGAATATAATTTGCATAAATTAATACTAATCCACCTCGCATCTTTCACTAAGTGTTATTCAATATTATAGGTTCTCCAGTGATACATATACTTACCCTTGTCATTACAATAAAACAGCTCGATCTCTCGAGGACAAAGCAAGTCGGTTGGTTTAACATACTGATATAATGTAAAAACACCATTCTGCCCAACAAACGATACATAAAAGAAAACCTTCGAGCCCTTTCATATTATATCTTTCGGAAAAGCAAAATAATAGTGCTGGTTGCTTTCAAACGAAACTATCATATGCAGAAGAGATGCCCTTTCAATGAATTTAATCATGTTTCTGAATTACCTCTATGAAAACCTTAAGCATTTCATCATATGTTATATGTTGAAAAATTCAGTGTGTTATTTTAAGTATGTCGTTGATATAAATATCCAAGGTCAAATTTATCGTAGCAACTATCTTCTGTTGTTCTCAGGAACCCAAGGTCAACAATCTAGGGTCAGGTTGGCAAATTCTGTCTCTCAAAACCGGGGAAGACTGGAGGTTTTGGTCGACGATGTATGGGGAACTGTTTGTGGAAATGGTTTTGACGCAAAGGCAGCGGAAGTCGTCTGTCATGAGCTCGGTTACAGGTGAAATATATGAAATACATTATCCAGTCGAGATATTTTAAGTTAAACTTCAAATTATATATTGTGTACAGTATAGCGCTTGTTTTAACGATTTTAAGTGGCAATTCAAAGACGTCTTATGACCTTTTTATTCATTCATTTATTCATCCCATGATTATATACAATTTCGCAACAAGTGATTAAAAACGATTGGATCTAATTTCGGATAATTGGATGGTGAAGTAATGCCTATTTAATCTGCAAATGTAATCTCACCTGCTTTTCTTCTTATGTACCCACTTTTTATGAGTAATCTACACAATGTTGTAATATTCAGCTATACGGCACCTAACGCTTTTAAGAAATTCGAAACAATATAAAATCCAATTATCCCAAATTGGATAAATATAGTTCCAATCGTTTTATTAATAAATTGCCAAATTGCACTTTGCATATTTGTTGTGAAAGTGCGCGTCCATTGCTTTCTTGTGCTGTAACAGTTTTGATGGCTTGTAGGAAAATCCATTATCTACCAAGTTTTGGGGGCTTTTCAATCGCTATTTACGAGAAGTTGTTTCGGTTTCGATTAAACACTTTGTTCGAATTGCAGTGGCGGTATTGTTTATTATCGCGCGAAGTACGGGGAAGGCGACGGGCCGATATGGTTAACCGACGTCAATTGCAGCGGATCAGAAAAGTCACTTTTCGATTGTGAATTTGTGGTGAACGACACAAAAAAGTGTGCTCACTACCATGATGTCAGCGTGGCATGTATTGAAACACCAGGTATGTACTTTGAATAGGTAAAAACAGCAACAGGTCACTAATCAAAAACAAACCAAACAAAAACAAAACACTTAAGTATAATGCCACCAAAAATGAAAAGTGACATCAATTTCTCTACCACTGTAAATTTTGTAGATAATGATGAGAGGAAAGCGAAGCAAACCAAAACATGCAAATATTAAAAAATGTTGTCGATTTTTGGTGGCAGCAGACCTTCCAACTCGGTTTTACTTGTGTCGTAATATTGTCAATGATTTAAGTGATTTTTAAATACAAACAAAATAAATTTGGTTACTGCCGAGGTAGAAGATAGCAAACCACTCTTTATATAGACGACTGCAGAACACTTCAAAGTAAGACCTTTTCGGATATTATGTCGAACTTCGTACCAATTATCAACACATAATGATCATATTGAACAAAAATGTGGCTTTGATTCCACTGTCTATTTTTGTGTTATAGACTCTCAAATGTTTTAGAATAAGAAATTAAGCACGGAAAAGAAAACTATTACATGATTAAAAACGATATGGAGCCTTTTACGAAAATCGCACAGACATTTTGTGTTACATTGGTACTAGAGATTTTGATTGCGCAAGTTTCGATCAGAAATTCTGCACCGTTTTGTAGGAGAAGGTAAAGAGTGTGAGATGAGTGTGACATGAATTAATAGTAATAAAATATTATGAAAAACATCTCAACATTTGCCAAAATCTGAGCTTTCAGAAAATATACTTTACGGGGTTACGAGCTCAGTTGTCTAAAGGGGATTGATCAATTGGAAAAAAAAACTTAGTATTTGTTCAGGAACATTGCTGATGTGAAATGAACCATACTGAGCGCTTCAGGAGACTCTATGGCTGTCAAAGATTGCGTGGCTTTTGGGTTTGCAAAGAAATAAAATTATGGCGTCTTGGAACATGATATGATATTCTTTTGGAAATAATATGCACGCACTTCAATGTACCGTTAATGAATGACTAAACTAACTTACAAAGCTGCTGAAAATCAAAACGATTGCAGTATATAAGTCTCGAGATCGCATGCAACCCTGGAAATGGTCTTTTGTGGTGGTTACATAATAAGGACAAGATATATTTTACACCCGAAGAGTTGATTCAGAAAAATCTTTTGTTTTATAATTTAATAGCACACCTGTTGCACAATATTGAATTTTTTTGTACTCTCAGGCGAAGGTGATGTACGGTTGAAAGATGGTCATCTAGAAATATACCATGAAGGACAATGGGGTACAGTGTGTGACGACCATTTCGATGAAAATGCTTTGACGGTTGTGTGTCGCCAGCTTGGATACAGGTTAATTTAAACTTATGTATCCATATAAAACATCGTGCGGTCAGTTCTATATAACGCATGTGCTGTTCTCTCGTGATTGTGTACTTTTTAAATAATAAAAAGGCAAAAAACAAACAAACAAACAAACAAACAAACAAAAAGATGCTACTTTCCACACTTTGAGAACACTGAAAAACAGTCTAAAATTCATCAGTACTTTAAATTCCAAATAGCTGTATTCTGGCTGCATTGCTGCACCTATTTACTCTTTTGAAGTTTGGAGTGTCTTGGATTTTTGGTTGTAAGAAGAAGATGGAAACTGTATATCTAGCAATATTACGGGATATGCTTCAGTGAGACGCCCTTTGACCTGCAGTTTAAAACTTCACTCGACTTGTGCTCTCTTGCGAATTCTGAATGTGTTGCTGCTCATCAGGCGCTTGATTGAGTATGATATCCCCGGCCGTTTTATGTTAATGTGTAAATATATCTGATTGTGTCATACTCATAGAGCACGTTAGAATTAGTATACTGTGATATCTGCGATGTATGTTTGAATATGTTCATGTGTATTGAACGAGTGTCATATTTCTGTTGTACAAGATCGTTTTATAGCCACCCAAACGTGTGTATTGTGAATGTCAAGATTTCCGATTTAATAAACTGCATTCATGTTTAATCTATTTTTTGTCAATACTCATTCAATATTTTCTTCGATAAAGCCATGGGCATTTCAGGTCAGACTCAACTGTTGGTAATGGCACTATCTGGCTAGACGATATACGATGCCTAGGGCATGAAACTAAACTGACACAGTGCGGTCACAAGGCATGGGGACATCATGATTGCCTTCACTCCGAAGATGTCCGTCTTGGATGCGAAAGGAGTGGTCAGTTCGCAAACTTTTTTCTTCCAAAGCCTTGAGTACATGCTCTATACGAGTATGTGATATTGGCTTATAGTGGGTGTGCTAATATATATTCACTAGACGTGCAAGAGCTAGCGCTACCAAATAATAAATAGTGTGATGAAGGTGACACAATGGACAAAATGATGACGGTTGATAATGGTGATGATGATGACCACGATGATGACGATTATCATGATTATACTAATATACTCATTATAAAACTTATTCATCTTGAAGACTTACTTGTTTGACATTTTCCCTAGATGAAAGCGGGAATACACTTGCCATCAAAAATATTACGTCGATTCTGCAAAGATTTCTTTACTGTATAAAAACAATAATACCATTATTATTTATTCACACAACATTTTACCGCTAGAAGGAGACGTGCGTTTGGTAGATGGAGAGTCTGCTTATGAAGGACGAGTAGAGATATACAAGAACGGCGCCTGGCTTGCTCTGTGCAGTGAGAATTTCGACACAGATGCAGCATCTGTGATTTGCAGTAAGCAAGGTCACATGTAAGTATGCGTGTATTGTATTTATGGATTCACACAGGTAGAAAACGTTCTTCCTGAAAATAATAACATTTACACAGCTAAGAAATGCATTACAGTTTTTCACCATAAAAAGTACCGAATAATATTTTATTGGATATGCTCTGAAAGTCAAGTGAAAGGCTGTGACATTGACTTGCCATTCTTGCGCATATTGCGCACAAGTCCCAACAACGAGGGCATGGAGGACTTATCTTGTACAACAGCTGTGCACTTAGCGTGTAGTTGACCAACTTAAAGAACTGAATACGGCAAGAGTGCAAATTCGTGCATGCAAACCTATCGAGCCTTCTGTGGATGACGTATAGCTACACTTGCATGCAATGTATCCCTGATCCAAAAACTCCCTATCTTACTCGTGATGAAAAAGAACACACATTGTGATCACTTATACCTTCACTCTTGGTCAATGATATCATACCAGTATATTGATGGCACTAATACAGCGATGTGAGTGGTCGAGACGTGAAAAGAACCATGGAAAGAACTATATATATTTGCTATATACCACGGCTGGCACACGCCCGAGCTCTCGGCTTTAGCAAAATTCCTTTTTCGATGTTGCATGCCTGAATGTCAATATACTGTTATAATAGCAATAAATCACACCAAGTGACGGTATACTACTCGGTTTTGACCAGTTCATTCCATGTACGCACTCGCTATCGCTCGTGCATGTTTGTCGTGAACTAGTCGAAATATCTTGGTATAACGTCGCAGGGCATGCTTTATTGCTTAATTACATTAAGGTTTTGTCATTACCAGTGACGTCATTCCTCTAGAATATTACCGATAACGAATCGTATTGCCCAGCATTTTGGTCTTCGATGTTTATTACATCTATAAATTCACTGGTAGTAACAATTTCGCGAAGGAATACTTTATTGCTTCATTATATTACCTCCGTTTTATATGTTTGTGTATTTGTTTATTTGTTTTTTGCTTAAAGGGAATATATTTCCATTTGGAACGATACCAACACACCTAGGGTAAATGGTACATTTCAGCTCGACACCTCTTCTTGTGGCGGTCAGGAAGATCATCTGAGTGAATGCTTAATGATTGGTCGGCCATTGAATAACTGTGACGGTAACAGGGTCGCTGGATTAACCTGCTCACCAAAACCATCCGGTAATAGTTGTTGTTTTCCTACCCATATAGTAAGCAGCCATTTATCTGGAACTGCCAACCTCGAGACGAAATATCTGTGTAATGCCATAGAAATTACTTATTAAACGTGTGAAATGTTTATTGATATTTCTATCTTGATTTCTCCATTTTCACCGTCATCATGGACGGTAAGATCGTCATATCTTCCTTGTGGAATTAACAGTATATTGTGTTACAACAATATACCAACTCTCATGTTATTCTTTAAGATGGTGCGCTCCGACTAGTCGGTAGTGAACGAGCCTTGGAAATATATCATGAACACACTTGGGGAAGACTGTGTGCAAATTCATTTGACTCCACTATGGCAAAGATAGCATGCAGACAGATGGGTTACAGGTGCGTTGATTGTGTTGATTGCAAAAAAAGGTGAAAGCATATGAATTAAGCCATACTAATCAGTGTGGCATATGGATCAAGCCATACTGAAGAAATGTTATTAAAGAATAGCGAATTGAACTAACTCAATGATTTTAGAGAATGAAAGGAGTTGAAATGTATTTCCTGGGTGATTCTACAAAGAGTTACAAGAAAGATCTCTACAAAGAAATTGACCACTTTTTCAGACGTTTCTCAACAGATATAGTAGGTAGCGGGAAGTAATTTTTCATTTTCTTTTTAGTTTAGTCACTAACAATATGGTCTATTTATTTATTTATTTATTTATTTATTTATTTATTTATTTATTTATTTATTTATTTATTTATTTATTTATTAACAATGAAGTATTTCCCATTTACAAGCACAAATCTGGGAGATTACCCAATAAGGCTGTAATCTTCGATGAGGTCCTTTAAACAATAACAGCAAAAAATAAAGGTTAAAGTCTATGTAACTGTGAGGGCTAAAAATACAACAGCGAATAAAAGCAACATAAAAAGTCATTATGGTTGTTGCTTATAACAGCTAGTTTTCTTTGTTAGATATTTTTAGCTAGCTGCTTTGTAATTTTTTATTTGCAGTGCCCTGTGTAATTTGCTGCTCTTATTGATTTAAGTGAGCCTCTGCTTTAATAGGGTTGCAATAAATAAATAAATAAATAGTGATTAGTTTGGCATATATAATCAAACCATTCTGATCGGCGTGGCATATTAATTAAGTCATACTGATCAGTGAGGCATTTGGATCACACGTCATACTGATTAGTGTGGGCTATGGGTCATGCCATACAGATCAGTGTGGCATATGGATCACACGTCATACTGATCAGTGTGGCATATGGATCATGCCATACAGATCAGTGTGGCATATGGATCACACGTCATACTGATCAGTGTGGCATATGGAACACACGTCATACTGATCAGTGTGGCATATGGATCATGCCATACAGATCAATGTGGCATTTGAATCACACGTCATACTGATCAGTGTGACATATGGAACACACGTCATACTGATCAGTGTGGCATATGGATCATGCCATACAGATCAGTGTGGCATTTGAATCAATCAATCTTGATCAATGTGGCATATGAACGACCGAACTTGATAGCTGTTGAAATGATACAGTCGTCGCTGTTAAAGTGTTAGTAACAGATATTAATCAATGAAATGTATTTACACAGCGGAGGCACGACAAAGAGGGAAGATGAATCGTATTATGGAGACATGTGGAAACTGAAAAACGTCCTTTGTGAGGGATATGAAAGTGAACTCATTGACTGCAGCCATAACGGTTGGGATACATGCAAGAGATATGGTTATGGTAGCAGAGGCATTAGCCTCACATGTGACAGGCACAGTAAGATCACAGTCGTCATAATAATAAACACACACATTATCTCCACCGAAATCACGTCACAACTCAAGTTGATATACAGTTAAATGGCATAGATTTGCAGTGCATGTACAATACAAACGTAATTTTGACCTAAAAATAAAAAAATAGCATAAGTAACAGGCTTTTGACAATGTTGCAGTAATTGATAACATTTCAACAACAGTCAATCTGACCGCATTTTACTTAAAAGGTCAAAAAGTCAATAAGTTAAGGCCCTTGAATTTATGTAAGAACATTGTGTATTTTATTTTCTCCAGGGAATGGTCTTATTCGGCTCGTAAATGGTAAAGAGCCCTTTGAAGGACGATTGGAAGTTTATTTCAATGGTGAATGGGGGACAGTATGTGACGACGATTTTGATGACAATGACGCTGAAGTTGTGTGCAGACAGTTGGGATACAAGTGAGAACAGATTCCAGATATTATTGTCAATTAGCTTTTTGTTCTAACTGAAGAAACCAAATCATTTGCTATTGACGGTTACGTTCAAGCTTCACGAACTCTACAGCGTGTGGAGAGGGCGCAGTCAGAAAAAATTGTAACAACCTAGCTCGGTTATTGAACCAATCTTTTTTGAGACTTGGGATTTGTCCGAGCGGTTTTGTCTGTGGATTCTGCGCTAGGTGACTGGGTACCGTACGTTGTCAGTTCGACCCGATTGAAACCACAGTATATTATTTTACCTGGGAGTACAAAAAAATTAAAAGCTTATTTGACATTGGGTGACATCGCCCCGTAGAAATATCTTTATCAACAAGTGCTACTTTTGTGATTTGCAGCTATTCATGTTTTCTTCTGTGTGAGCCCTGATAGCAACTCGTACTCTCAAAAAAAATTAAATATATAAATAGATATAAATAAATAACGGCTATACTTCATCTTTATACTTTTACATTTTATCGTTATCATGATCCTTATGCTCAGTAATGAAAGTGTGATGCAGCTAATTAAATCAATCTACATGAAATATCAAGTCACATTATCTCAGGTGAATGTATGTTTAAAAATCCAAGGTAATGATATTCTATGAGTGAAACATGTTCAGAGTTATCTGCCTGAGATATCATGAATTTCCCTCATATAGATTTGTGTATATCTTACTTTGCGGCAGCTATGGCGAAATACTACAAGCAGGTTCGCATGGACAAGGGCTTTCCAGTATAGCTATGGACGATGTAGATTGCAGTGGACACGAGCTGAAGTTGAAGAAATGCGCCTATCGTGGGTTGGGTGAACACAATTGTAAACACGACGAGGATGTTAGCATTCGCTGCAAGTTACCAGGTATGCTATGTCTATCTTATCATTTGGAAGGCACACTTTTATACATCTTCTATGACATGGACCATATTAAATTTCAAACAGGTTAAAGCCGTTATCTGCTACGGTTCTGGGGCAGTAAAGTTGATGTGAGATCGATTACCTGTTTAGTAGGATGTACTTGTAAATGCACGATATTTTTTATGTTTAGGTAGTGGATAAGAACATTTCAGTACCAATTATGTAAAAACAATAGTCTTGATACTTGAATGCTCAAGATTTCTTCAATTTCACATGAAGCATTCTTTATAACTATTCACAACAACAAAGAAGCTTGATGCTTTTTGTGCTAGACATATACTTTACCATGTATGAAGTTACGAACATGATATACTAATATTATGAAAACATTTAGAGTAGTTTTACACTTGCATTTTAAAACTTTGTATTCCAGTTATTCATGTTTTTTTCCTGTTGCTTGATACTAAATTATCTACAATACAATTTCTGTATACAGTACACATTTGTGCTTTCTTTTATACCTTAGAGGAAAATTGATGATTTAGGAGAATGATTTCAATTAAGCAAAGGGAAAAATGAGCGACAGGTCAAGCACCATGATTGGCGTATGAAAGCCTTCTTAGCTCATTCCTTAACTGAAATTGTTATTGAAATATATTCACTCTCTCTATAATTGCTGAAAACTCCATTTTTGTCAATTTTTTTTATGAAATATCTTCAAGAAAGTTAATGACTTCGTTTCGGTTAATATCACCCTTAACCCTAGCCTCTTCTGCTAACTTAAGTGCTTTATTACATGTAATTACGAATCCAACAAGATTTAATCTAACAATGAATCAAATTAAATGTTACTTAAATTTAAGTTTAAAGTTAAAAGTGGAAAAATATCAAATCGCCATTTTGAACATGTGAATGTCTTCGCATAGAATCGAAATCTGTACAATACCAGTAGAACGATGAAGTAGTTTTTTATATCATAACCATAAATTGTTTTAGTCTCGCTTGATGAGGCAATTCAAGTGGCCTTTTATAAGATGATAAAAATTGTGCGGGAAAAAGTTTAAAAGTCACTTGCATATCTTTTTGCGTGCATCCGGACACCGTAAAAGAAGTAACACAGGGCGTTAATAAGTACACTCACTAGCTTAAGATCTCTGAAACGGTAGGACATCATATTCAACGAAATTTTAAAGTTTTCAATACAGAGGCTTCACTTTGTGGTGCCAAGCTGTTACTTCCAGGTACAAGTTTGCCATTGACATCTCTTCTAAAATATATTAATGCTCAAATTATTATCAAAGCTCTCCGATCAAATTTATATTTAAGTGTCCGTTGTCACTCAACAAATAATTACTAGTATAAAGGGCATTATGTAATCATGCATATCGACCATTCGTACAGATAAACTTCTCGAAAGTGAAAGACTTAATTTTTTGCTCACACTTTCCTTGAGGAATATTTCAGCCATTCTCTTTCAAAATTAAAAGTAAAAATCAGGGGTCACCGTGCAAATTTTGTTACCAGGGGAACAAGTAACCAAAAATTTACAGATATTTTAAAATTCAAAATGGCCGCCATCCCCGTGTTAACTCCATGGAGAAATATAAAATTCACGAATTTCGAAAAAAAAACTCAGCCGTTGAAATGTTTTCTCACTCCAAGAGCTTTAAAATTAATCCCCACAAGATGTGTATCAGAAAAGATTTGTAAAACTTTGAGAGTCCTAATATCTGTGCCCGAGGCGCGTTCTACCTTAACCCTTTCACCCCCAGTTCCCTGTATACAGGTCCAAGATCACCATTGATAACAATGGGTTTGGGTGGAACCATGGTGGTGAAAGGGTTAAACCGACACGAAAGACCTCTTATGCGTCAACCTTAACATCGCAATACAAGGGAATTCTCAAGAGTAGGATCACTTGAGCAACAACGAAAACATCTATCAGAAAACTCTCTGGTCCTTTGTCAGCTTGTCAAATAATACAGCGCTGCTTTTACGCATCTATTTACAAAGAATAATTAACGTACTCTTGACTGTTTGTAACAAACAAACACTTTGCGTCCAAACGTTAACCTACTTTCAGTATTTTACGGTACAGTAATAGTTCACATTGACAAGAAATAACAGCTGCGACCATTTTGTAGGTGGTGGCAACCTGCGCCTAAGTGGTCGTACATGGGCATATAAAGGAGTCTTGGAAATATTTGATCGGAGGACGGAGGAATGGGTACCCGTTTCATTCGGAAGTGCAGATTCCAAAACCGCATCCGTGGTATGCCGGGAGCTTGGATATCGGTAACAGTACTAGTGAAATTCTCTCTATTGGTCAGAACCGTTTTTGCGATCGAACTATTTAAAACGCCAATATGCGCACCATTTCTTTCATTCAAATCTCTTTGCTTCGAAAAATATTCAGTATCTCTTATCTCAGTAAATCTAAACACTCTGTAATCCCGAAACAGTCGCCTTGGTAAGCAAGGTGGTTTTTGATGACACTACGTTCTTTGCTGAATAACTATTGTTTAAAAAAGTGGTCTTGCTAATGACACGTTTTACCACTACCATACAGTAATCCTGTACCACTAGGACTACACCCATCTGACTGAGATTTTACATATACAGGAAGATGGTAGATGTTTCTCTCACTAAGACGGGGCATATTTTGTTCAAAATGCTATTGTTACCTGGGATCATTATATATTTTGTCGGTTTATAGTCATTTGTGGAATCGATTGCCGGACCTTATTATGCACATTTAAGTGAGAGCGACGACGTCGTAACGTTCAATAAACCGAAAACAAAAATATCTCAATTCTTAAAAGAACGGCGGGACCTGAGCCTTCATCATAGAGTAAGATTTCTTATTAGTCTCAAATGAAATTTGCAGAAAAGATGGAATCGCACTCTGATACTTCTGTCTTCAGATTTTTAAATCTTGAATATTCTTTGACCGCTCAACGGTGCTCTAATTTTCTTTTTAGTTCTAAAAGCATGATATGAAAAATGCAAAGGATTCGGCAACAAAAATTTAAGGATTCTCAGAAAGTAGATTAGTGAAATCATTTAAGAAGTTCTACGGTAGATTCGGAGATTTTGTATCAAAATATGACCTGTCTGTTACTCAAATGATGAGTGACAGCATACCAAATTTTGACTCACAAAAGTAATTTGGTGAATTCACAAAATAACAATTGATTTGTCGCTTTGGGTCAATCTTGACGGCTGCGGCTAGCTGGTAGGGTACGCTTACCCATTCCGGACACCTGGTACCACCACTATTTTGTGGTTCAAGATGACCCCATTGCCTTTGTCATTTTCAATATGTTCCTTGGACCTGGTAAATTTCTTAGTTACCTTGAATGATAACGATTATTGGACCTGATTTGATGTCTATTATATCGTTATTAAAGTTAATACAAAAACATATATCACACATAATAACGTTCTACATTATTGGTAAACATATGGAAATCATAAACAATGAAGGTATCAAATCTCAAGTTACTGAATCATACAGGCGAAAAAGGGCAACGTTGTCAACCTTTCAATAGGCCCCTGCTAAATGCCGTGTGAGCTACGCTAGGAGCATAAAAAACAAGATGTGTTTTTCCTGTGTCGAGACCCATCCTATTATAACCGTTCGATACAGAACTTATTTTCGTGTCCTAACAATAACTCGAAGTTTTGGCAAATTATACTGTTTTAATACCCACACTCAATAAGCGATATGACTGAACTACCCTATTTCCCTTAGGGAAATATGGTAATAAATAATTTTTTTTCAAAAATATATGAGTTTGCGTTATCAGAGTGGGCCATTATATTAAGGCCAATCCTTGCATTTTTGAAATTTATTTATTATAAATTTATTTTTATTAGCTTCGCTGTCAGCGACGCGGAGATAATCAAATAGCTTGATTTTCCGTTGTCGTCCGTCAGTACGTACGTCGTCCATCAACAATTGCCTTCTCCTGAAACCACAAGTCTGATTGCTTTGAAATTTGATATGCATCTCACTTTGGGTGACCTTACTTAAGTTTCTTCGAATCATGATGAAATCTGTGATGTAAATATTCTAATTTATTGAATTAAACAAAAGAATTACCCCAAATGTACAGAGGTGGAGACCTAACCAGTGCCAATCGCAATCGAGACGACAGAAGTTCACGTTTCGACATGGATATAGTGTGCAGTGGTTACGAAAACACTCTGAAGCATTGTGCGCATGATACCAGCGGGGATTCGAGTAGAAGTAACCGTCAAGTTGTAACTGTCGTCTGTGATTTACCGGGTAAGGCAGTCTATTCAATTGTTATGACCAAGTGCCAGTGCAGTCAAAAGTCAACTCCATTACCAGAGAATATTCGATGTTGCCCAAGTCTTGCGCATTTTAAAACCCAACTTAAGCATTTTATTAAAGACAACAATGACAAATAGATTTAATTTATTGCTGCTCATTATTTTTGTCATGATTTTTTCCATACTTTTTAGTGTTTTTAATAGTTTTCTGATCTGTACAGCTTCTCAACATCTCATGGAAGATTACGGCCCCATTAGGGAACTTTCACTCAATTGGTGTCTGTAAACTGGTTATCCTTTAATGTAAATAAATAAATAAGTTAATAAAGTGAATATCTCCTCTTACCATGAAACAACAAAAAGCTTATGATATCTTGTGATTTGAAAAAGAATGTCTTTAGTTAGTCAATGCTGAAATTCATTTAAGTATTTCAGAGTTTATGCGATGTCAGACAGTGAATCTTTTGAAGTACTTGCAAGACTAGTCATTATTTTTTACCGATGACTGGTACAGGCGCTTGAACAAGATTCAGTCATAATTGGGCACGGTGACGGTAAACGTTTACAGATGGCTGAATTTAGCTCATATTGATCAACGTATGCGTAAAAATATATGAATTGACAACAGAAGATGTGGGTTTTCTGGAAATTCTCCGTGTAACCATCTTCCAGAAAAAATGCTGATCTTCCAGGAACCGTCGATAATAAGAAAGATGAAAATGATAACGAATTCAATTCGTCGCGTTTGATATTAAACTCTTTCCTCTAAACGAGGATTTTCGAGGTGCAAAAACGTGACGATTTTGGTTTTTCCTTGCGCGTGTTGTAATTATTCACGACCGCTTACAACGTTGCAAACCCTATCTCTTAGCGAACAAAAAATTACAATTTATCAACAGCTGAGTTAATAGCTCTACGGACTGCATAACACAATCTCTCTCGAATAATTTGTCATCTACATTTCTGACCTTAGAAAACGGCGATGTTAGGCTCGCTGATGGGCGTTCCTCGTACGACGGACGGATTGAGGTCTATCATGAAAGTAAATGGCGAAAACTATGTACTCAAGACGATCATACAGCTTTAGTTGTATGCAGACAGCTTGGATACACGTAAGAAATTTGTTCAACATGCTGTTCACTAAAATATTTCGTATGCGAGAATGGTGTGCAGATTGAAACAAGCATTGGTGACAATATTTTAGATCCTGTCTGTGTGTCAGTGTATGTGCTTTTGCTATAGAGGCTAAAAATTTATAATTTATGGGCATTCATTTGCTTACTCTTGCGTCTCTTTTCAATAGTTTAAGCGAAGTACAAGAGAAAGATTTCCCAACGGCAAAGTCAAAACCGACATTACCTTACACTGTTCGTTGTAGCGGTCATGAAAACGCCCTCACAGAGTGCATCAAACATTTTGAGGAAAATCCGAAACTGATGTGCCATGGTATCAAAGACATGTACGTCCAGTGTCAACATGGTAGTCGCCAAGGTAGGTAGCATATTCACATGTCCATTGTCTCTTCAATGTAAATACCACTTTATCCATACAGAGAAACATTTTAATTTCAGAACTGTATGTCTTAAAATGAGTCTGTTATTTTATTGAGCAGGCCCGAAACAAATTATCTGAAGTCGATAACTTAATAAATGAATAAATAATCCGTGCTTTTATCATTTTATCGTATCTTAGGAAACAGGTACATATTTCTTATTTTGCCGGTGTTTGATCATACCATAGGCAGCCTACGTGTCTGCTTGCCCTACATAACAACTTTGGTCGATTTCAGAGGACGGCGACTTACGACTGGTCAATGGTAATTCACCTAATGGTCATGGTATTCACCTAATGAGGGTCGTCTTGAAATCTATCACAGAAATCAATGGGGATCTGTGTGTGACGACGGATTCACTCAGAAGAACGTTGACGTCGTGTGCAGACAGCTTGGCTATTTGTAAGTGTATCATTGGACTGCAAACGAGTGCATTTCTAACTTACAAACAATTTTGTAATTTTTCTCGTAATTTTGTAAAGTAATTTTTGTAATTTTTCTCCCAACTATTGTCATTTCGCTTGGATTAACATACGCCTGTTCTGTCTGTTTTTAATTAAGCTTTAACGACTGACAACGACCCTAACTTTTACTTGCAGTAACCCCATCATTGAGCCGTATCTTGAGAAGAATTTCCCACCTTTTATTTGTCTCGACCTTCGAAGTAATCGTTTGTCTTCCTTTTAGTGTGTATTTTTCACAACTGTGCGCGCTTAAATTGTTTGCAATCGAACGTTTTCCTAGACCTCAATGCTATGTGTTGATAGATATTTCGTCGTGATTTGAAAGAAGATGGGAGAAACTTCCCCCTTCCCTTTTGCCGACTCATCTTTAGTTTGCTAAAGTTTGTCCATTTGGAATCGATCGAAGTTGCGTACTTTCTAGAACAAGATGTACCCGCTCTTGACACTTGTGAGTCGAACGCCACACTGCATTTGGACATAGACAGGTAGTCATGCTGACTTCTGTGTGCCCAGTCTCGTTGACTGTTCGTGGTGTACCACGTCTCAGTAGGCAACATACACATTTCTAAATATTGTAACCTCGTAGAAGTATCATGGGGTACTTCTTGCGTTATTATCGACCCAGTTTACGACTAACCGGGATAGCGACTATCATCAACAACAATACACGTACCAGTGGACTAAACCCAAATCCAACTTGGCCACGTAATAATATGTACCTTTTATCTTATCAAGATTCGATTTATTACATTTGCTTCGTCATTTGTGGAACAACGTCACCGTCTCTGTTTGCTTGTCAGTAAATGTAGTTATCCAGTCTTTCTGAATCTCGTAGGTCTATATGTCTCTCTGATTCTGTTGCTCTGTCCCATTCTGTGTGTCTGTGTGCCTGTGTGTTTGTTTGTATGTCTGTCTCTTATGCTCTCTGTCCATCCATCTCTCGTCTGTCTGCCTGTCTATCTGTCTGTCTCTATCGCTTTTTGTCTCTGTCTGTCTGTCTGCCTCGTCTATTTACATGTCTCTGTCTCTGTGTGCCTGTCTTTTTTTCGATTTTTTTGCATGTTTCTGCTGCTGTCTCTGTCCAACTGTCTGCCTATGTGTTTTGTGTCTCGTTTGACTGTATATATGTCTCCCTATTTTTGCCCCTGTCTGTCTGCCCCTCTCTGTCCAATAAAACTGGAATGTATATCCTAACCAAACCATCTCTCACAATACAGACCTGGTATCTTCAAAAGCCGCGCCGCGTTTGGAGAAGGCAACTCACGTATCTGGCTTGATGACGTACACTGTACTGGCCTCGAGGAAAAGTTTTCATCTTGTTCCCATGAACAATGGGGAACACACGATTGTGAACACTTTGAAGACGTCAGCGTGTTATGTCTAATTCAAAGTAAGAAAGAACGATAGGTAAACTCTAAACACCTCATGTGTATGTCCAGGATCTTCCCTCATCATGTCCAATCCAAATTCTTTATCATTTATCTGCAGCTGGACATGGCTACAATACGAATTTTAAGGCACAAACGAGAGAGAGAGAGAGAGAGAGAGAGAGAGAGAGAGAGAGAGAGAGAGAGAGAGAGAGAGAGAGACTCAATCTATATCTGTATTTCTGACTTTCATTCCATCTGCTTTTAGATGAACATGATATCAGACTAGTAGGTGAACGAAGTGTGCACGAGGGACGACTTGAAATTTTACACAACAGACAGTGGGGAACAGTGTGTGATGATAAATTTGGAAACAAGGACGCATCCACAGCTTGCAGACAACTTGGATACAGGTAAAGTAATTTCACAATCGTAAGGTAACGACTTAAAATAATTAACAGTGTTTAAAATCATGCTATGCTTGTGAACGTGTGCCACTATAGTATTGGCAAGGTCGTTGGCCCGCCATTGGGCAAGACTAGAGTATACAGCCTTAAAACCGAGAAAGAATATGAATTTACATCGAAACAGCGGATCCTGTTGCCACACAAACCAAGAAGAGTGGATTGGAAAAGGCAAAATGACTTCATAACGGAAACGGAAATTTGGCCAAGCTTTCCTCTGATGTTCCGCCAAATCACTGGCTGAAAAAAATTCAGTTAGCTCACTTGTTTCACTTGATTTTAACATTTTATACTCAAGAATTACATCAAGTAGTCATCATTAACATTGTAGTTTTATTTTTGTAGATTCACTGATTGTAATTATGCAATATCCTCTATCTTCACTTGCCTTCGTCATTTATTTTTACATAAACTTTGTGGAGCATTCTCATTCTGTAAATATGGCAAATACTAATTTTCATATCTTGTTCTGTATACATAAAACCAAATCCAACCCCGAACCTTCAGTGGAGGGACAACACTTAGTAAGGCGCACTTTAGTGAGGGCGTTGGAGTGATATGGCTTGATGAAGTGGAGTGTGTTAACGGGCAAACAAACTTAGCAGAGTGTGACCACGCTGCGTGGGGAGAACACGACTGTGAACACGATGAAGATGTAGGAATCGTGTGTTCGGATCCATAGGATATGCAAATATATACGGTAAAATGTGAAGAGTATTTCCTTACATATGTGTGCTGAGAGAGAGAGAGAGAGAGAGAGAGAGAGAGAGAGAGAGAGAGAGAGAGAGAGAGAGAGAGAGAGAGAGAGATTTTACTTTTTTATTTACATGTACAAGCCGACATCACTAACTCAGATCTCGCGATATGCTTTCTTTCTTTCTTTACAATTAACTGTTTAAGTACTTTTGATTACGGCAGTGTAAAATACCTTTTTAGTTTAACGTTTAGTGGGAGAAGATTTTGCTTGACGCCGAAGACAACACTGCTATAAAAGTAAGAGAGGTCTAATAATATTGCGATTGATTGAATGTTTTCTCTTTTATTTCTTTCAGAGACCAATGAATTAATAGTATTCACAAAACAGATGACAAGACATTGCCTGGTGGCAGTATTTATTGGTCTATCAACATGTATCGCATTTATACTTCATATTCCTTTTTATTATATTTTGTATAAAATGAAGATCGCATATACCATGCATATTCTCATTCAATTCAATTCACACCTTTTAATTAGAATCGCACACTAAGCTTAGTGCCAAATTTGCAAGTTAGGTAACGTTCTTGATTCTTTCAAAATTGAGAGCGATTAGTGTTTAACATTAAAGAAAAGATAACCAGGTCAGACCTATGGATGTCGTGTATTAACTTCGCCGTTTAGCTTTGCAATGGAGGTGGAGTATTTATCAGTTGCATTAAATTCCATGATCAATTTGTCATTAATACCTTATAAATACAATACATAGCATGTTTACAGGGACAGCTTCAGACTAGCAAATAAATTAAATCTATACTTGGCGTCAATATTGCAAACTGTAAAGTTACTAAGGCGCTTTTCCTCATAAAAACAAACATATACATCGAACCGAAGTCTATTCTACGCTGTATGGTTCATATCTCAATAAACATCGTAAAAATAACGGATCTCAAAGTTGGGGAGGGGTCACCGATTAATTTTTTGTGTTAGGGGGCCCTGCATTACCCAAGGCCCATGCGTTTTTCACGCAGAGTTTAGTTTTTGCTATTTTGGGCTTTTTGTGTTTTTTTTTTGTCTGATGTTTCTATATATACTGTGTAGAGCACAATGAGTAGACAAGAAAATTGCGAAAAAACGTAGTGTTCCGTATTTTTTTAACAAATGTCAATGCAAATTAATCGTATAGAGAGCCAGAGCATTACCATCGTAATCTTCATACGGGAACTGCAGCCCCCTTCTTGGATCTTGTTCTCGTGGAATACAGGTTATACGTAGTGTCGAAGGTTTTAGGTTCGATCCCCGGCATTGGTACTGTTTATTATACATATAAACAAAGTATAAATATTAAATGTCCCTGTGAAATTAATGAAATGTTCCTTCCGCATCGGTGTGAGGATAGCTGTGCGAAGCAAACCTGGGTAGAGTTGGATGACATAATTAGAAAAATGAAATATTAATCGTGAGAGTTGGGGACTTTTTTATCATTCCCCCTAAGATTCCAAGCCATCATTCCTAATGCTTACCGCCCCTTTTAGATTATAATTTTTGACCTCATTTCAATAATCACACACACAACTTTGACGTCATCACTTCTAGAAATGTCACATGTACAATGTTGCCTAAAAATGTATATTGATCCCAAACTTCTCCAATTCGTCGAGTTCCATTGTATTCACATAATATAAGTTTCATAACTCAGGCTTTCTGACTATTTTTCTGTTTGGCATGAGTACTTAAGCTGAATTATACACGATTATAACAGCGTGTAAAGTATGCCTCAAGCTGACCTTTATCCATTTTCAAAGTGTACGTTATCGAAATTGTATTGCTGTGTAATTCTACGATGTGTAAGCGATAATCATTGAAACAGGTCAGTGTTCCAGCCAATTCTGGTAGAAAGATAGCATGTTATCGATTCCTTAACTTTCACATCTATATTGCAATACGTCTGTTTGACCTGCTAATTTTACTACACTGGCTTCCTGTACACCTAAGCATTTGTAGTCAATTATTGTCCTTGTAGCAAAAAATATTATTAATAACCGCGACGATGGAAATGAATTATCAAGAAATATGGTTTTCATACGTAGCTCGTCAAGAGACTAATCACGTATTTCGCGAGACAAATATTAATAAAGAGACACTCACCCAGGTTCAGCCACTCCCTGCTTGATCGTTCTGCTTTCTTGAGAACAACCGTGATGGTACTATGCGTATGGAAATGAGTATTCCTTCTATGTATATTATTTGTGAAAGATAAAAAACATTCAATTTGATTTCAATTTCAACCTGTGCCAATGCCATGACATTTAAAATGGTGGTTTCTTTGTCTGAAACCGTTTGATTGGTTGAACCCAGAATTCGAATGGACCACGCTACAAACAAAACCCCCGGGGGGTAACTCCATGGCTAATAGTACGGGGGGGGGGGCCTCCGCACGAACATGGAAACCCAAAACTGTTGTGATACCAGTTTTGAGCAAAAAAAACCTACCCTTTCTGATACCTAGTTGTGGAAACGCAGCTATCTCTTGGCGGGGTAGCGTGAGTTGCTATGTGAGTGGCGGGGTTGACCTTTGACCCGCATAGCAACTCACGCTACGCCGCCGCCAACAGATAGCTGCGTCTCCACAGCTATCTGATACCATACAATACCATACTCGCCTTGCGTACCAGGGGTACCAACAGTCAAACCGACAGATCGGAAATATCGATGGTAGATCTGGGATGTAGATACATGGGTTTCCAGTGTTGACAGCATGATTTTTTAACAAATGTCAGTTTGTGTTTAAAACCGGACCCTTTCTCATACCAACACCTCGTGAAAAGTATACCCTTTCTGATACCAAACAGTGCAAAAAAAATGACCCCTTTCGCGCGGACCCTCCCCGTATAGCCATCTATGGGAGTTACCCCCCGGGACAAAACCACGTTAACAAACGTGCATACACGTTGAATCACGTGTATTCCCCCTTACGCGTTTTAACACATGGGTTTGTTTGTATCGCCATTATGTGATCTCTTTGGCATATTGACGCTGTAGAACGGTTATTTTGTTGCTGGAGTAAAACTATTTTACATAACAAACAAGTTCTTGGCAATGGTCATTTTATAGAGAAGCACGCTGTGCTCAAGAATACTGACGTATGTCAATGTCAGTGATGTAAGAATAGTGACAATCTGCGGCTCACGTCCACGTCCGTCTATATAATCCAACCGAGAGCGTTCAGATCAGAAGGGAGCCAAATTCATGACGTCCCTGGTCCCTGTGTGTTCCTTGTCACAGAAACACAACGTTGTGGCATCTTGATTATTATTCAGGCAAGTTATTTTAGCCACCCAGGTATCTACTCTCAGATTGTTAGTTACCTTGCTCGCGCAATCATAGTATTGTGAAGATTTTAGCAGTACAGCGCGCAAGTGGACGTGCACTGAGTTGGGTTGTCGATATGCGGGAAGCAATTTACTAAGTGAATGCTTAGATTTCATTGCAGCGCGACACAAATCTTGAGAGAACAAGGGTTATAAGCCCCTATCGGTATACCTTCAGTTGCAACGTCTTATCTCCCCGAGGAAAAAACCATAACGACAACAACAAACAAACAAACCAATAAACAAACAAACAAAACGGGGAACTTGGCTTCGTTGTTTACTGGGCATCAAACAGCTTGCTGCGTGTCAACCCTCGATCATTAACGCCTACGCTCGATCATTATCAGCAGGCTCCAGGGTCCATGACAACATGACGATATATACAGTTATGTCAAGTTTCGTTAGCCAGCAGCTTTTTGACTTGGCTCGCTCGGACAGGAGTTCCGGAACGTTTGCTCCTTGGTTGTCACTTCAGAAAATAAAAGATGTTGATGACGTGGAATATCGTCTTCTGAATGATACATTAACAAATACTACTGGATCCCAAGATGTCTGACACTGAAGGTGTTCACGTTTGCTTGTGTACTACGGGAAAGTACTGGATTTAAGGCATGCGGAACATTGATGTAAGCGGTGATTGGAACACGGAAGAAGGAAGTACAATGGGAAACTACGTATCATATTCCTCCATTCACATGATATTCTTGGGAAATATCAAATCTACTTTTCTTTGTAGTGTAGTCTGTTTCACCTCGTTGGACGTGCTAGGTGCATGAGCCGAAAACCAATCAAAGGCTATTCTTTTTGCGCAAAAGCATTATTCATTTTATTTGGACATTTCCAAATTCTTAATTGCTACAATTATGCCGTCAACATTTTCTGTGGACTTGTCAAATACTGAAATTTGCAGATACGACCTTGCTGCACTGACGTGAAGAGTTATTATATCTAACGGCCTGAATCGCTACTCGAACGGCGTAGATCAGGACAAATGAAAAATCAGTATTACCAACATGTCGTTATTCAACGAGAAATATAAAGACGACACTGGAACTGACAAGTGACGATGTCAAACTTTGAACTTGTTTATTGACGCTGTGTAGAAAGCTTTGCGTCATTTTGATTCCGGAGTTGAACCATTTTCCATCGCAAACCAATACTTGCAAATTGAAGTTCTACAAAGAAACACATGGTGTGCTGAAAAAGGCGGATGTATGTCAAGGAAAGTGAAGTAACAATCGTCAGCTGACAGCGCATCCGTGTATAAAATCCAACTTACAGGACAAGTGTGTTCAGATCAGAAGAGAGCCCAATCTGACGTCCCCGTGTGTTCCTAGCCGAACTTGAAGAAACAGAACATCGTGGCACCTTTGAGTATTATTTTGGTAAGTCTATTTCATCTAGCTGTCTCAGTATCTATATCCGTATAGTTCTAATCTGCAGGGGATACTTTGCTTACACACTAATAGTTTTGTGAAGAGTTTGCTGTACGTTGAGAAAGTTTCGCAGTACAGCGAACAAAGGGAAAGTACACTGCAACCAGTTGGGATGTCCATATGGAACAATCAATCTGTCAAGCAAATGCTGAAAATTAATAACAGCGCGACAAAACTCTTGACTTAGCTTGGTTAATAAGTTCCTGTCAATATCTCTTGCAATGTTCTTATCTGCGGAAGAAAAAACAAAAAACAAAAAAAAAGAACAAACAAACAAAACACAAAAAAGCAAAAGGAAAACAAAAAAAGGAACTTGAATCTGTAGTTTACGGCGCACCAGTCAGCTGCTGAGTATGTTATCTTCGCTTGATGTCCATGCATTCTTTCCCCTTACATGTGAACCAATACAGCTACATGCACTGATTTCTAGCTAGGTAGTGCTATTCACATAGAGAGAACAATGTGCAGCGACATGTTAATGGCGGAATGTTACAATTAAGTTAATAGCTATGCACGATTTAAGATAAATGAGATCCATTTTGATTGTACTAGTTTTAATAAGCAACACGACTTGGAAACCAACACCGGATAAATATAATCATATCCAATCAAAGTAAATCATAAGCAGGTCCATGAGACATTTTTTTAAAACATTAAGCTGGACAACCCTGATGCACCAATGAGCGGTGATAGCATGTATTTGGAATGGGTAAGCGAACTCTGCTAGCATGCCACATCCACCGGACCTGGTTCCACATTGACAGATTTTGTGAGTGATACAATGTAACTCTTTGAGTGCTGTAACTTTCCCATGCAAACTTTTAGTGCAATATGCAAGTACTTTTCATGAATTTTTCGATAATTCTTTTGATAATTTGGACTAAACGGACGGCAATTTTCCCTAGCTACAGTTTTTAATCAAAAGTTTGGGAAAAATCTGAAAAAAAATGTTTGTACCGAAAAAAAATTGTCTCTGTTATATTTTTAAAGGTGACAAAAATTGGCTTTGGCACTAGTAGTAAAGAAAGCGTGGACAACTGGGATGAAGTAAGAATTTTTACACCCATTTTATTCATTTATCTACATGAAGCGAAGGAAATTTAACCATCCATGTAACTAAAGTGTGACCCTGACCTATATACGAACTCACGCATGCGCAACAGGGGTTTGACGCAACAGTGCATTGTCCTGAACTAAGTGGGGCCTGCTGACTCACACACAACATGTTTATACATGTACGGGAAATTCCGTGTGAGTCAACCGGAACATCAAACTAGCCTATATAAAGGAGCTTTTTTTTACACTCGTTGTCAGTCCGGCCGGCCGGTTGCGGAGTCTAGCTGATGTTGAACATGAAGTTCCTATCGGGGCGAACTTGTTCACCCGATAGATAAAATTTTAGTAATTTCCTCTGAACTTAAAATGTGACGAAAGACCATTACTTCAAATAATATGAGACGTTTCAGATGAATGGTACTGATATCTAAAGTGTTCACTCTTTTATCTTTACGTACAAATGTAGTTCCTAAGTCGTTCTCTATTCTATTCCCACCAACAAAACATTCAATACTCATTTCCCCTCCCCGATCTTTATCAATACTTATGATAATATCACAAGTTGTTCTGTTATCTGTTTTCATAGCATAATATCCAACCAAATCGTCAAATTCATCTCCAGTAGCTAACTTTACACATCTAATGAGAACTGTACCATGTTGAAGTATTTTCATATTATCAGTCATCTGTTGATTTACTGTCTGTAAAGTGAGAACAGCTGCCTCATCACCGACACTTTAAGACCCAGTTTCTTTAAAGTTGTGTCCCAAAATAATCTTACTGGAACTCCGCTAGCTGTATACGAGCATAATTCTCCCCTCGTTTATCCACCTTCTTAGTGTATTATCTGCCTTCATTATTGTATTAAGAGGACTAATTTTAAGATGAATTGGTATACCAAGAAGTGCAATGTATGGATTTGTAGGAGTAAGCCAACTACGAAAATCTAACAATTTATATTTGTTTACATTGCTATCAAAATAAATCACATTCGGAGTTCCTGGTGGTTCAGCAACACCTCCTGCAATTTCACTACCCAATATATCTAAGATGTTACGCGGCACATTATAAGGCATGAATTTCTGACTAACCGAATCCCATGTCAGAGCAAAAGGAGTAGAATCATTCGAAGCCTTTGTGGCGTCAATTACAGTTTCATCAATGTCTTTAAGTTCGGAAAATTCTACAGCATGCTCGTGGGTGGCGCCGCGGCATTGGCTAAAACGAAATATTTTTCGCGGTCTTTATAACGAAGGACGTAATCCTTATTATGATTAGCAGCCATCTTAGTATTATTGTTAACTTTAACATCACTCAGATCTTCAAGCTCAAGATTTTGCATACGAATTGTACCTAGACCGAAGCCACTTGGATCAGACATACTCCGTAGGGACCTATATACAGTGAAAATTAAATAATACCTTGTAATATACAATACACAGTCATGGCTTCAGCAATAGGAATGACAGTTCTCGGTGCTGTATTAAATGCAACGGCATTCACAGGAGGAAATATTATCGGACAAAAGCTTTCTGGGAATGGTGAGGCTCTTATTGAAGAGAAAGTTCGACATGATAAAGCATTAGAAAAATTTGAACATGATCGCAACGTCTGGTCAGAAAAAAGATTACTACAGGCTGACTGGGAAAGAGAAAATCAAGCAAAGGACGCGCATGCTGCGGCAGAATTAAGAGATACAGATGCAGAAATCCTGGAAGAAGCAGAAGCGGTGCAAAGCAACTCTACGTCAAGTCCAGCGCAAGCGTTAGCGCAATTCTCAGATTATTATCAACCCAGCCCTGAGCAAAAGAAATATGAGATGATCTATATTGCTGGAGGATTGGTCGTGGGATGGTTTATCTTCCGATAGGGTTCCTTCGGAACGCACCGGCCCCGCTTCGGGACTACTACAGCAATTCAATACAAAAGCTAATTGGCCAGTTATTGAAATCGATCATGTTCCCATCCTGATCCGTTATCCAGATACGCATTGAATTCATGTAATCTCCCCCTTTTCTCAATGGCATAGAAATTGCTCCGTTTTTAAAATCGTAAGTAACCTTTTCACTTATTTCTCTCGTATCCCGGATGGAAGTATTTGTAAACAGTTCGATACTTTCCCCTGTATGTATCCTCCGGAGGCACCCGAACCAAATGAAACATAATTTCCAGTAACATCGACTACATCTGAATGAACTATATATTTAGTGACTGTTAAGAAATCCACTTTCTTCGGACTCATAGTACTTTTTATAACTGGGTTGTCCTCAGGTTTATCTGAAAAACCAACTACGTTGGCAAAGCTACCTGTAGCATTGAAATAAACTTTAACATCTTTAGCCAAAGTTAGAAGAACGTGTTTGTCGGCAGATGTTTTTCAAAATTAATTTTTTGCTTCAACCCGATTGCTTTGTTTAACGTATCGATATTGTAGTTACCTGGACGTATTGATTTAGTCTTCTTCGGTGGTCACCTTCTTGATATTTTATTACATTATTCGTCGATGTTATGTTATGCCATGAATTATATAGTCCGCACTCTAGCAGTCTTATCTTCGTAAACTGTGTCGTGTCAATACAAGGGTAAAATTAACAGTAACAGGTTCACCTGTTTGACTTTCAATCCAAATGATCATCGTTGTACGTTGTATGTATATATTACTAAGTATAAATGTTCGATGAATATTATTATTATTCCGAAGGTGCCCATTACGAAGTATAAGGTTCTGCAGGAATAATATTTTTCTGTTCAAGGAGATCTTTGGTCGCAACCGCAGCAGCAGTAGCACCGCCTAATTTTGCCAAGCGAGTTAAATTTGGACGACTTGGATCGCCAACCTCTATTTTCAGAAATTTGCTGGAGATCATAAGATATCCCATCGCAAGTCCTGCGATTACAATACCATCGTACATTGTGTTTACAACTGTTTTAATATCCATGATTGCTGACTAGTATATAAAATAAAAATAAAAATAAAAAATATGGGGAGTTAATCCATCTCATACAATGTAGAGGAGCTGGCCCCGGAGCCGCTACTGGCTCTGTTTTTTCCGCTTTCTTATTTGGGGAGCAGCCCCTTTACGATCTGGACTCGATCGATTAACGGGACAGGGGGTATGTCGAGCACGCCCCCAATATAGTCCTAATGCAGTCAATGAAACTCCCACAATTCCTAAAACAAGATAACATTTATTATACCAGCGTGAATTATCACACTGTTCTTTCATTGTAGGCGGTAGGCTTATACAGTTTGTCGCTACCGCATCGCTCCCCCCCTCCCCTCCCTCCCCTCCCATTGCTTTTAGTTTCTTCTCCTTGTTTTTCCTGTTCCATTCCGCTAGTCGCTTCCCTGAAGCAACTCTCCCTGGATGCTTCGGCGGTAACGTCACTTTCTCTATGTTGCGCTGTGGCGTAGGGAAGGTCGTCCCTGACGGAGTCGTTTGCGGTGTGGGCTCCGTCGGCGGAGCTTCTGACGGAGTCCCTGGCGGAAGCGTTTGCTGAGTCGGCGAAGTTGAATCCATTTATTTCAGGTACTATATTAAACCCGATTTTTTTAAAATTTAAATGTTTACCCGTAATTAAACCGGTGGAAATTAGAGCAATCAGGGGGCCCCACGTGTAGGCTATCCGTCCTGATAATCGTTTTATTTCACTGTTTAGAATAAAATCCTTTTTAAGATCACCTGCATAGTTATCTCGATCATCGATTGGAACTACCTGACTTATTGCACGGGCTCCTAGATCTATGAAACTTTGAGTGATATTATCACTTATAAGAGAACTGTATTTCGCTTCATAGACTTTAAATGCTTTATTCACCGTTTCATCTCCCCATTTTTCTACGTCAGCAACTGAAATCTCCTTACCAAAAAATAACTTACTTTGTCCACTTGCGATGACACAGAGTATTTTTTCACGCTTTGTTTCTATTATGGATCGAGCGTCTGAAGGTAGTTCCGAAGACCCTTCGGAACGCGTATTTGCCGCTGCCGATGTCTTTATTAAATTCTCCATTGTTTGCAGTATATTATCTATTCTTAGTAAAAAATAAAAATTCGTTTAAACCTGAATCCGAAATATAATATTAACATGGTCTGGAATGTTAGTATGATTCCGACAGGGATTCCGAAGTATGGAAAATTCTCCTCCATTTAAATCTATCTGTATATAGAACAACAAATCATGAGTACAGACTTATTCCCAGTTGCTTTTCAATTGAATAAGACGAGCATACCAACAGTACAGCATTCTGATACCCCCCCTTCCAAACCGGACGGGGGAATAAAACCTATTCTCATGGACTTAGAAATATATGTAACGCCGACAGAAAAATTTACTTTTCATCCACGGATATATTTAAAGATAACGTAATCACTCATCGAACAGCTAAGAAAGTAATGTCTGGTTGGGCAGTCCAAACATGAAATACTGGGACCAGCAATTAAATTTCGCCGTATGGTGCAGCACTACTGGTTGTGGTATATCATTCGCCCATCTCTTTGATAAGAAATTTCCACCACAAATACGATCATTCTGCCGTTTCCATGTATATTTTACAATACGTCGTATCCTTCACGAAATGGGAGTTGCACTTCCAGACGATACCCCCACCTTCAAAGCCGGCGACAATCCGTACAATCTCGTCCAATATGAACTTCTATGTACAGAATTTGGAAATATAAGTCCAACGAAGTCCGACTTTCGTTATCGAAAAGGTCAAAATAAGGGTCTTGGTTATGGATATGAATATTACACTAATCGTGGGCCTGTTCGACAGCCAAAAGCGATATACAACGGTCGGGACTTTTTCCTCTCCGCCGACGGAGGTGTTTTCTATACACATACAATTTTTGGAAAGAAAAAACATGTACTGCCCGACAAAGACAGACCACACTATTATTTCTTCCGAAATGATGGATCGGAGGGACAATATAATAGTTTCATTCCTCTGAAGGGAGACTCGGGACTAACAAAGGCCGGTCTCGCTCGCCTCAATGAAAGCCTTGAAGCCTACGTATATTGCATACTTGGCGCACAAGCGAATATTCGTAGTACCATTGTGGGTGATACTGGCAGTGCACAGCAAGTCCGAAAAGAATTTGGCGTTCTACTTGAAGATGAAATTCGTAATACCGACAAAGTAATTAGTTATAGGCGATATCAAGACACAATAATGAATACTGGTGTCAAACTTGATATGGCAGTTTCGCCCAATTTACTCTCTCTTACCGTCTGAGATGGTCATCCTTTCGGGCCCGGCAATCTCGGGTTATAATAATGAATTGCAATACGCAACAGAATCTATGTCCTTCGGGGTGAACGGTGATATAAACACGGAAGTTCGAGAAAGTGCTGTACACGAGATGGAAGGAGGGGAGGATCCTGTGAAGTGGCAAGACGAGCCCGGAGGACCACCACCACCTCACAATGACACGACTCGGATTCGGTCCCCTCCCCTCCCCTCCCCGGAACGGGCAGCATCTACGACCAGCGTAGACCCTATTCACGAATATGGTAAAATTGGTTTGTTATCTTTAGCAATATTCATTACTATTGTAGGTACTGGAATAAAGTCACTAACTATATAGTTCATTCAGATGCTGTCGATGTGACTGGGTTTCATCTAACTCGAACCAGTAACTTGAAGAGATTCATTAATTTACAGTATATAGATCCAGAGGAAATGTCAATATACGTAACCCCACCATTCAACATGATTATAACTGGACCGACATATTCTGGCAAAACAGAATTTATGTTGACCTCCTCACCGGTCCGTACTTAAGGAAATTCGAATATGTGATATTCATTTGCCCAACATTCATGAATAATAAAGCGTATAATAGAAGATTCATTTTCACCGATGATAATGTGTTTATATTTCCAGTCGGACTCGATGCAGTGGATGATACATTAACCTACGTGCATAAAGAATGGGCCGGTACAAACACTTTAATAATCCTCGATGACTGCGCCTCGTCCAAAGATATGAAGAAGCGCAGTAACGTTTTAGTCCAACTTGGTTTCAGCGCAAGACACGACGGATTATCTGTCTGGGTTCTGACTCAACAATATACTAGTATTAGTAAACCATTTAGGGAAAACATACAGATGTTAGTACTATTTTACACACCGAACAAGACAGACAACAAGACTATTATAAAAGAATATGGAATGGAGGTGTCAGAACAGGAAGCCGTGGACCTAATCAAGCAATTGAAAAGTAGACCATTCAGTAAACTAGTATTTCGTTTACGGCATCCGTATAGTATGAGATTTATAGAGGGTCCGGTGGCCGCCGATTTTGGTACTATATAGATGCCCTCCGTACGACATAAAATTATTCGTATAATATAGCAATTATGGAAGCTGAAGGTACTCTTAGAGAATTATATTACAACCCGAAAACTGGTTTTGGAGGTGTGCAAAAATTGTATGACGCAGCACGGGCCAGCGGACTCCACGTCACTAAGAAAGAGGTGCAGGAGTGGTTAAAAACTCAGCTAACTTATAATCTACATAAACCGGTACCTCGTACTCGTGGGGGTGCCTTCCGGGGCGGCCGGCGCGTTTTTGTAACATCGATAGACTCTCAATGGCAAGCGGATCTCGTGGAATTCCCTCCCCCGTTCGCAAAAGAGAACCGTAACATTCGATACATGCTAACAGTAATCGATGTACTCAGTAAATACGCATGGGTCAGGCCGATACAGTCAAAAACGGCTGATGATACGTTACAGGCGCTACAAGACGTGATTAAGAAATCTGGGAGAAGGCCCGACAAACTTCAGACAGATGAGGGGCGGGAATTTACTAATCGAAAAATGCAGGGGTGGTTGGAGGAGGTGGGAATTCACTGGTTTCACACCTACAGTGATAAAAAAGCTAGCGTCGTTGAACGTTTTAATCGGACTCTTAAGACGATGATGTGGAAATACTTTACATATAAACAGACACGTTCCTGGCTCCCCATTCTACCAGAACTTCTTGAGAATTACAATAACACCGTTCACGGAAGTATCAAAATGAAACCCAGGGACGTAACAGAGGAGAACGATTGGCAGGCATTTTATACACTATTCGGTCCTGAGTTGGCAGCTGGGGGAGTTAACCCTGAATTCAAGCCGGGAGAACGGGTTCGAATTACAAAATACAAGACCACTTTTAAGAAAGGTATTTACCAAATTGGACAGAGGAGATTTTCGTGGTTTCAAAAGTTGTGTACGCAGCTGGACTAGGAACGCCACCAGTTTACAAAATAAAAGATCTGAATGGAGAGGAAATACTTGGCACTTTCTACTCCGATGAACTTCAGAGCGCACCTTCAGAACGTGGTGCTGACGAGCTGTACAGAGTAGAACGAATTTTGAAGACGAAAAAAATTAGAGGAAAGAAATATTATCTGATAAAATGGAAAGGTTATCCAGAAAGTTTCAATAGTTGGGAGCCGGAGGAAAATGTTATTAGTACTACGTAAGTACTTCGTAAGTTCCTGTGCTGGTACTTGTCAAGTACTACGTAAGTTCCTGTCCATGGTACTTGTCAAGTACTACGTAAGTACTAACGTAAGTATTTACGAAAGTTATTCAATAAGTACCATGGAAAAAGTCTTAATTTCTTGAAAGCCGAAAGTGTCAGTTTACCACCCCACTTCCACCCCCCACCTGGCCAAGTATTTATCATGTACTGTCGTAAGTAATGTTCACTTACTGCATCTTTTTCGGCCGTATGTGGATGAGGTGGTAACTCGGTTCCTGAACATATTAAGTTTGCAAGATCTTCAAAACGACTTCTCATGTTACCACAGTCCGTTCTTTCGAGTCCCCCTTGTTCAGCTTTATCGATAAGTTCTGGTTGAAGTATAATGTACACAACTGACATGAGCCATAGACAAGTAACTTCAAAGTCCGGTGTTACAGAACCGTAGGGTTTCATAATGTCAAGTGCTCGTAGGTCAAACGAAGCATTATAAGCACACACAGATTCACAAGCGTTAAGAAGTTTGTGTAGGTTCTTTAGTGAGACTCGAGGTTGTTCTAGTTGTTCTTGACCAGGTGGGAAGTACGCTTTTTCAAGTTCCTCCTCCTTGAAACCGTCTATTAAAAATCCCTGGCTGCCGCTATCGCGTGAGCTGCCCCATGCAATTCCAAAGTCAAAAGCTCGTGGATATTCTACTGGTCCGACTGTCTCGGTATCAATTGTTGGATTAAGTATATTCTTGAGAACGAGGGGGGTAAGAGCGTTCCGAATTACCAAACATGGAAGCCTATAGTCGTGGCAAATTTCTAAGAAAGTCTGTTTGAACTTATTGTGAATCTCTTCTAGTTCTTCTAAGGCGGTGATTTCGTACGACCTGGCTCGAGTCAACACATTCCGCCTGCAATAATCCCAAGGCATATCTTTGAATATGATAATGAAACTGGGTAAATGGTCAAATGCTCTAGAAACAATCTTTTTTTCTTCCCACTCCGTGGAAACGCCCCGGATTCGAGAAAAAGTCAGATGTTGAATTATGGAAGAGTCACAAATAATGTAGTGTTCTGAAGGGAGGGAAAACCCCCTCCTCCTCCCAGCCTGACATTGTAAACTAAGAGTATGTTCTATAAACTGATTCTGAAAATCGGCAATCGAAACGTGGGTGACACGCCCATTATAAAAGTCGGCAATGTTGCTGGAAAAACTAGTGTCAAATTCTGGTACGTGATACACCTCCGGTCCCTCCGCCAAATTTACTGCATCGTAACTCTTACCACTTCCAGTTGGTCCATTTATGAATATGTATGACATTTTAGGATACTATATCATAGAAAAAATTTTTTAAATTATTTTTTATTAAGATATATACGATAAGACAATGACAATCCTTTCTATTTCAACTGCAATAAAAATACTTGAAACCGAGAAGAGAATATTCAAATCAGTGACGGCAAACTCATATTTGGTGAATCATTGGTAGATCCTATTATATATGTAGACAGTGAGCTAGAAGTGGTTTTCAACATCGGACCTAAATATGGATCCAACGATCCTGCTACATGCGATGAAATGTGTGTTCGTTGGCAACCGAGTCTTCAAAAGTTTACTGATTTAATAATATTCCGTACCCTAGGTGAAAGTTTCGATGCATCTACTGCTAAAAGTTATGCTCTAAGCCTGGCCGCTCACTCCAAGAATCCTATCGGAACGACCTGTGGATTTTACAATCCATCTAAAGTGTATCAGAAGCGAGGGAGCGGGGCGCAGCCGGGCATGAGGTATTTTAAATTTCAGTTTAAAAGAGGGAGAGGGAGAGGGAGAAATCACGATTTCGCTACATGTATTGATATGGTTCAAGAAATTGACTGCGGTTTTAAAACAGTGAGTCCGTTACTACCAGTCCGAGAAAATCCTGCTATTGTACCTCGTAATATCCGAAAAGGTAGTAAGATAGAATTCTTAGCATTTAAACCGCGCTTAAGTAAGCGTGCTCTTTCTTTCACTGTTGAGAGATTAATATTTTGTGCTGCGCCTAATAAACCAGAAATTCAAGATGTGGAAGAACTAGTCGACTTAGAAAGATTAGGCGAGATATATAAACAAATAAATGCTGCCAAAAATATTATAGTGGATTTTGATGACCTATCATAGAATAATTATTTTTTCATTTTAAAAATTTTTAGGATAGTATATATCATAAAGATTATTATGGCCCGTCGATTACATACAGCATTCAAGGGAGCAGTTTTACGAAAAGAATTTCCTGAAGTCAAGCGAGTCAAGGATATCGGGAACTGGTGGATATTGAAGGTATGGTCAAAGAAACGGAACGAAAGATGTACTCTGTTTATACCGAAATGGAAGTCAAATTATCGGATCCGAAAACTGGTAATACACAACCGCGTACATTGTATGTTAAATTAAATGATACATACACAAAAGATGTAAGAGGATCGGGATTGGATGTGGGGCAACAATTAATAGATCGCTACGATCGTATGCTTGATACAATTGAAAATGTTGAGGGTTCTGGTCTCGTTCTCGAGGAGATACTTAATTTTGAAGTAATTCTAGTAGAAGTTTTACTCGGGGCTGGGGCTCCTACGGGAACGGAACGAGTCCAACTTCCCAGATGGTTAAAAAATAAGCATTGTGTGAGCGATCTGGTGCTACCTTCGGGCAGCGAGAACTGTTTTCAATACGCCATCGTAGCAAGTTTAAAGTTGGCCGACCCCGAGTTTCGTGAAAAGAAATGTGGTCAGGTAAGGAGAAAATGGAATACGTACGCCCCATTTATGGCTGACTACTGTTGGGAAGGTATTCCTTTCCTACGCCCGCCGATCTGACTGTATTCAGGCGCTTCGAGCAGCAAAATCCAGGCATCAAACTTCAAGTATTTCAGATCTACGAAAATGATCCCGCTCCCCCGTCCGACATAACTGTGTTATATAGTGCCCCTGGCGGAGCCGAAGGTGAAGCCGATAGGAATCAAATAGCAAATATCTTACTGATAGTTGGCGAAGACGGCGGCCGTTCTCACTTCGTACCAATTACTGCGGAAAATCGCCTTCGTAATTCTCGTACTAATCGAAAGAATGAGCGCAGACGGAAGTGTATTTGTATGGTTTGTAAAAGAGGTTTTAAGTCAACAGAAGAATTAGAAAAACATCAGGTATACTGTGGAACAGACACTGCCCAGCCAGATTTTCCTAAGGAAGTGTGTCAATTTGAAGGACATCGGAAGAAGGTTCCTTCTCCCTACGTCGTCTATGCAGATACTGAGGCAATTATTGAGAAGGGGACCGGCCGACACATTCCAATTTGTCTTTCGTATGTTATGGTGGAACGGGGGTGGGGCCGACCCACTGTTTATGGTAAAAGAACATTCACAGGTCTCTCCTGTGTTACAGACTTTCTAAAGGATATGAAAGAACGGGCCGAGTATTATTCTAAATCGTATTATTGGAAAATAATACCGATGAGGGATCCTTCTAATTACCGGCGCGACGGATGTGATCCAGTCTGTATTGCATGTGGAGAGCCGGCAGGATACCGAGTAGTGAAGGAGGAGGCGACCTTCTATTGTGAAGGATGCCGGCCGTCGAGAACCATTCCTATCTACTTTCACAACCTCAAGGGATACGATGGTTCTTTTATTTTGAAAGAATTACATGAAATCGACGCCGGAGGGGGACCAGAGCCTAAAATTATAGCTAAGACGAGCAATGGAGGAATTATGGGTCTCTCGAAAACATTTATTTTTCACGCCTCAATTGTTGTTGCCGGAGGGAAGAGGGAGATAAAGAAACGTTTCTTTTCTATAAAGTTTATGGACAGTGCTCAGCTGATGATGGGGTCATTGGCGAAGTTGGCAACGACTGTGCCGAACCACGGATGGACGTCAGTACCACTTACGTACCCGGACATTCAAAGGGCGAAAGGTTTCTTCCCCTACGAATATTTAGACTCGGTTGACAGACTTGGAGAGAACCAGCTCCCGGAGAGAGGGGAATTTTATAGCGAATTGACGGAAGAGGGATTTCGGAGTCTGATTACGAACATGCATTAAGAGTATGGGACGAAGTTGGATGTAAGACGATTCGTGATTATATGGAATTCTATTGTGAGACTGACGTTCTACTTCTTGCAAATATATTCGAAAATTTCCGTGACACATGTTTAGAAGCGTACAAGTTAGATCCGGCCCATTACATGTCGGCGCCCGGCTTGACATGGGATGCTATGTTACTTTACACGGGTAATAAATTTGAGCTCATTCAAGATGCTGAGCAGATGAATTTCGTACAGAGGGGGATTCGAGGCGGTATCAGCCAGTGTAATATTCATTACTTACAGACAAATCATCCTGCTTACGGGAATTACGATCCAGAGAAACCGGTGACCGAAATAAAATATCTCGATGCAAACAATCTCTACGGCTGGGCAATGAGTCAGGCAATGCCTACGGGCGGACTTCATTGGATGACGATGGAAGAGTGGGAGGAATGGGGCGGAGCCGGCGGAGCGTGGGGACCTGGTTCCACCTTTCCACCAAGTTTTCTAGAAGTAGACTTAGAATATCCCCCCGAATTACATGAAGAACACAGCGATTTGCCATTAGCACCGCATCACTATGAATTTCCGAGGCAGGGCGGTCGACTGATTACAAGTGTGATGGATAGAGAGTCCTATGTCTTACACTACAAGTTGCTGGAATTCTATCTTCGGATGGGAATGAGATTGAAAAAGATTTATCGGGTGCTTGCTTTCGATGAGAGGGCATGTCTCGCGAAATATATTGACTTTAACACTAAAATGAGGACAAAGGGGAGGACAGATTTTGAAAAGAATTTCTATAAGCTGATGAATAATGCAATGTTCGGTAAGACAATAGAAGATGTTCGAAAGTACAGAGACTTTAAATTTGTTTCGGACTGGAACGGCACGGATAGCGGCCGTAAAAAGATTCAGAAGTATAATCCAAAGATGAAACATATAACTTTCATAACTTCCGAAGAGGATGGCGATTCCTGCGACAGTGCCCTACTGGAACTGAAAACGGATGAGCATAGATATGTAAAACCAGTTTTCATCGGCGCCGCAGTACTGGAACTTTCTAAGCTGCTAATGTATGAGACGCATTACAATTACTTTCGGGCCCAGTTCCCTGGAATACGATTAGCCTACATGGATACTGACAGTTTTGTTTACAGTGTGCCGATCCCGAACGCCTCCCCGGACCCGGACGGCTCACGCGTCAGCACTTTCAATGATATAGTTCGGGAAGATGTGGAAAAGAATGGTGAGAAGTCTATATATGATACTAGTGGGATGAGCTCCGCAATAGCCCCCAACTTTCCGAAGATTAATAAAAAGTGATAGGTAAATTTAAAGATGAGTTGAATGGTGAACCTATTCTTGATTTTGTCGGCATACGCTCGAAAGTGTATGCTTTTCGAACTCCAACTTCGGAGACGAAAAAAATAAAGGGGTGAAAGATGTTTGTGTTAGAAAACATTTGAACTTTGAAGATTATAAAGATCTATTTGAAACTGGGAAGAAGCCGGAGCCGGCACAGTTTGTACAGTTTGTACGGAAAAAGGCTGGAGAAATCCGTAGTGAAAAGCGTAGTAAAATCATGATGGCGCCAAATGATATCAAACGTGTGCAGCTATACAATCCAGACACGGGCGAATGGCTGGCAGAAACATGGCCGATAGGACGGACGACGGGTCATGGTTAAAATTGTAAAGACTTTAATCTACTATTTTCAATAGAGACCAGGGCATCACTGATAACATAAATGTGAGCAAATATATTGACATCGTGAGCGTCATCGCCAACCTTAATTGAGGTGTCTTTCTTCAGAATTTCAAGTTGAATTCCGTCCTTTGTGTTCATTACTTTTAAACCATTTCCATGAAACTCAATATCTTTAAAGCTACGCAGATCGATAAACAGACAAAATTTATTCTTCAAATAATCGACCTCATCTATATCAATTTCACACCAATCTTTATCTTCAGCAAAATACCGTCGTGTTTCTTTCAAAATTGTCTTGGTATCATCTTCTGAGCGTACACTTTATTTGCAATGCCTTCGATTGATACAGACACAGATTCAATGTAGGGGTTAAAGAAAAATTCACTGTTCAGTTCTGCATGATACTGATTTTTAGTGAAGAGTATAGCGATACCTCTAATGCTACGTCGTGGTACATTTATATTTTCATTGATAACCGTGTCCGATTCTTTGAATGGGATTGTTCTAAAATAATGTATATGCTCGTAAAGGTAACTTTTTCCACCGTTGTAATAACCAGCAGTTGACCTCGCGAGTTCGGGGTCAGAAATTGTTTCGTATTCCATTTGAATGTTTTTTAATTTATAATTGGCTGTAAAAATATTATTATAAGCGATAAGTAATTGTAAGATGGTGCAAGCGTAATTTCCCATTCAATATGACTCCCTAACGCTGATGGATATGCAACTCCATGGCCTGTTATGAGGGGATGAGTGAGACGAATAGCATATTTTGTTTTATATGTGTCGAAAAGTAACTTATCGCCCATGACGGCGGCATCTGCATCGGTAGAACCGCTTCTTAATTTTCTTAGATTTTCGTTCTGAATTCCGTACAGTGTCATGTTCGATCTCTCCTTTTTATGTTTGAAGAGATCGCGATAACATTCAATAAGGTTATATTTATTCAAATCGAAAAGTGTCTGACCCTCAAATGTGAGTTTCATACGCTCCACCAAATTTTTTGCAACATTTTGTACTACTCGGTTATTTTCATCTCCCATTACTTCGAGATCAAAAACCAGGTTGAAAGTATCTGGAACTAAGAGTACTCCGCTTTCTAACTTCGGACATCGTATGATAAGTGTCTGGCCTGGATCTGCCTCACTTGGATTATGAGCAATCACGTGATGAGTTCTTTCTGACTTTGTTCCATTCGGTATTCGGTTGGTGAAATTCGGTAATAATGTTCTATCGTACCCCATTTTTCGTGTAATGTATATAGTAGAAGAAAAAAAAAAATTACAGTTGAAAAGAAAATTAAGTTTCACTTCGTGTATATAATGACTTAGAAGAAAAAATCACATCTTTACATAAATATTTCCGTCTGACTGAAAGATAAATCGATTGCCTGTGTCGCGAATCAATCGAAGAACCCAATATTCTTGGAGATGATGAGCCTCTTGGTCATCCTCAGTATCCTGGAATACAGCTATGAATTCTAGTCGCTTAAAGAAGTTAGTCTTTTGACATTCCTTCACGAAAGCTAAAATGTTATGATAAAGATTATCATCTTTGAGTCGGACACCTGGATTTGCTCGAAGTATATGTCGATTTACTCGTCGGAGTTTGCACCATTCCAATTCGACAGAGAAACCAAACAGGTCTTTATTTTTAGAAAGAAACTTTGCAATATTCTTTTCACCAAACATGCTGATTCCGTAGGGTGTCATATATTAATACATAATTTTATTTATAATTACTAATGTTAAACCAGTTAAAAATATCCATAGCTGTTCTCCGACAAATCCAACAACTGATCCTGCTGTTTTTAAAAGAAAACTGACAAGGAACCGATTAAACCTGGTATTGCAGCAGCACTTTTTGCGGCCAATGTTTTTAACCATTCGCCAAATTGCTTTACAATTTCTTTCGCTTTTGTATATACTTTGGGCGGACCTGAACCTCCTGTGTTTGCTCCTCCTCCCCCTGCTCCCGCTCCTCCTCCTCCTCCTCCTCTAGTCACAGCCAGAGCAATTGTTGATATTGTCATTCCAAGGGCAGTCAGTATTGCAGCGATTGTAATACCATTTCGTTTAAATAACTCTGTCAGCTTCAGCCTGAGTGACAATTCTGGATCGGAAATTACATCACGAAGAGACCTAGTCGTAGCCAGACTTTCACGTGCCCCGCTAATCTTACCATTTTCGTATTCAATTCGATTGTCAATTTTAGCTTCTCTTGTTATGAGTTCAGCTAGTTGTTTTTCGGCTTTTCCTTTTCCTTGGGTGCTCGTTTCAGGATCCTTTAACTGTTTTTCAACTGCTTTTTTCTCTAGCGTTATTTTCTTTTTTTCATTGTTAAGCTCGCCAAGACGCATATTCACAATCCTTAATTCATCATTAATAGCTCTATATTCAGGGTTTAGATCGTTCCATTTTTCGATTTTATTTTCAAAAGCTTGTATTTTGTCTGCATTACCAGAAGCATCTTGTCGTAACTCTGTCAGTTTATCTTTGTATATACCCATGTCTTCTGGCGTCATCTTCTCAGCCGGTATTTTATCGTTTTTCACATCTTCAGAATACAATGTACGACTCACATATTCGGGCTCTGCGCTGCTCCCCCTCAAACTGTATACTTTACTTACAAATTCATATCCTCCCGGTTCTCTTTTTACTGTCTCGAGTGATCTAAATCCACGTCCTATAGTTTTTGATAGCTTGAGGTTTTTATAATACAGCTTTCCATCCCTAATCTTTGCATTCAAAATTAATTCGTTTCGTGCTGATTCATCAGTAATATTATTCTCATCTAAGAATTCTTCAGCCATATCTATTTCAAGTTCTACTCTCTGTCCAGTCACACGATCCACCTGCGGGCTATCGCGTGAGCCAGCCTGGGAAGGACCGGCTTCTGCAAAAGTATCATCGGTAAAAGATGTTTCAGCAGTAACATCGTCATCATTCAAATTTGCATCATCGAAATCCTGGAGTGGTATATCTTCTCCTCCTTCTGCCATATTGTATTTCTATATTACTACAATTATTTTTTATCCCCCCTTACATATACAGTAAAAATGCACATCTCAGTTGTTGAAAGCGTTGAACAATTGGCTGATTACATAGAAAGAACAAGTGCTGCATATCGACGAAGTTACAAATTAATGGGTCGAATTGATATGGCTCTTAATATTACTAAGGGAATTCTTGTAAGCTCTGCTGTAATAGCAGCAATTCCGACAGTTCCGGTACTGTTAGCCTTAACTCCTATACCAGGTGTTGTTATTGATGTGATACAAGGAAAAACGGGAGTATCAAAAAGAAGAGAGAAGTATAAACATTATTATGTGCAATATAAGCAGCTGCTTACACAAATACAAGAAAAAGGTGCAACCCTTCGGAACGAGGAGGCTCCGGAGTCAGAACTTATTCAGAACATATTTCATCAGGCGCTAGAAATACAAAAACAAGAAGGATTTAGTCCGCCGCTGGAACGATATCTACGATATTATGGATTGAATGGATATGAAAGTTAGTTCGCACCGATAGGAACTTCGTGTTCAACATCAGCTAGACTCCGCGACCGGCCGGTCGGACTGACAACACAGGTAAAAAAAAGCTCCTTTATATAGGCTAGTTTGATGACCCGGTTGACTCACACGGAATTTCCCGTACATGTATAAACATGTTGTGTGTGAGTCAGCAGGCCCCACTTAGTTCAGGACAATGCACTGTTGCGTCAAACCCCTGTTGCGCATGCGTGAGTTCGTATATAGGTCAGGGTCACACTTTAGTTACATGGATGGTTAAATTTTCCTTCGCTTCATGTAGATAAATGAATAAAATGGGTGTAAAAATTCTTACTTCATCCCAGTTGTCCACGCTTTCTTTACTACTGGCACTCAAAGAGTTAATGAATCACTGAAAGTCATAGTTATGTAAGCTCTACAAAAGTCTCATAATTGTCAACATTATCTCTATATCCGCCATAAAACGTTTTTGAAATATCTAGTCAGTCTCACTAGTTTAGATGCTGGTGCACTGTGTCTTATTTGAAAGTCTAACCCCGTCCGAACGAACGGCATTGTTAAATATTTTGGCGCCTCTAGTAAGCAATCAGCGTCTCCAGGACCGACCATAGCAGATATCGATTGCCAAGTCTGCAGGCTCGATGGTCCATGATTACACGAAGATAGTCATGTCTGGTTTCGTCATCCTGTTTTTTACTTCATTGGCTCGGACAGAGGTTCCGGGTCTTTGCTCCTTGTTTGTCGCTGAAGAAAAAAAGGCGTTGATGACTTGTTAAGATCATTTCCTGAATGATATGCTAGCAAATATTCGTTAATGTCATGTCTGAAGATATTCACGTTTGTTTGTTTACTACGGGAAAATACTGGATTTAAGGCGTGCAGAACATTGTGCTAAGCGGTGATTGGAACGCGGAAGAAGGAAATACAATGGAAAACTACGTATTATATTCCTTCACAATGACATTCTTATTCTTTTCTTTGTAGTGGAGTTTGTTTCACCCTATTAGGACGTGTTAAATCCTTGAAATACCAAGCACATACACGGCCGATTCCTTAATTGGCTTATAGTATGTAGGGACAGTCCACTTAGTTCGGTGGACTTAAGAAACTGTTGTCAAGGCTTTGTAGAGCGTAAACGCATTAGGAATAGCTTCTCCTAGTCTCGGTAATCAACACTGCTCTGCGGGGCTCTGAACTTACCGCCCCTACAGTCTTTGGAAATCAAATTCAAATTTCTTAGCGAGATGGCGCGATTTGACAAGATATTTTCATTTAAAGAGCAATTGATCTATGTTGTAAACTTTATGTTCTGGGTAAAAACCACAAAGTAGAACTTCAGCTATATATAGAAGCAGCTTTCGAAGTCCCTCCCTAGTAACGAGAGCATGTTAACTATGACTGACTCTTTCTGATCAGTTTATGGACAAGTGCGATACAACTGACCAAGAAAAAAGAATGCGTATTTTATTCGTTTTTTTACTCATTATTAAGGTGGGACTCCAAGAGCCACTTCAAGGTTACTTTTATCATTATGAAACTTTTGCAAAGTTTGAAAGCTATTGCTGTTTTTAAATGTGTTTTAATGTAGCTCTGCTCACCTCGAGCGATACACGGAAAATGACCAACGTATTTGATGGCCTACTTCTGCTAGCAGTCTTTTCGACTGTCACGCTGGAAAACGGTGAGTATATCCTTCCCATTAATCCATAAATGTGCTGTTGTTGTTAAGGAGATAAATATAATAAAAAAGATAAAAGGTATCTGATATCTTGAATGTCAGCATGTTCTCAAACCAACACTTGATACCAATTGATAAACTCGTACCGTGCTGAAGCATTCATATATGTGGTAAGATTATTTATTATACCTGAACGCTTGGCTGCCGTATCAATAAATAAATAAATAAATAAATAAATAAATAAATAAATAAATAAATAAATAAATAAATAAATAAATAAATAAATTAATATATAAATAAAAATAAAAAACAAATACATTAACAAAATTAAATAAATAAAAAAAGTAAAATTTTCTTTGTCTTATTATATGCAAAGCTGCCGCTAATAACGGAACTCGGGTGAGGTTGGTGAACTCGATACTAACAAACGAAGGACGACTTGAAGTGTTGGTTGATGACCTATGGGGAACTGTGTGTGGAGATGGTTTTGATTCAAACACGGCCAGAGTGGTATGCAGAGAACTTGGCTACAGGTAAAAAGAATTAAAAGAACAGTATTGACTCGATTACTACATATATATACAAGTTTGCATTATGAACAGCTTGAAATACAAATGGCCAATTAAAATGATACATTTCATCCTTTAAAAGCTAAGCTTGCTGTCTTATACTGTCTGATATATCTGAATTATAGTTAATGCGCTCAAGCTTTATGGTACCTTTCGAATCCAAAATCAAAAGGTATCTGTCTCTATGAGACCTCCCTCCGCCCGACTTTGTATCCCTACATTTTGATGGATTATTTTTGTATCCGCAAAGCGAGACTCTTTTCGGAAAACAGATAAAATTGACACAATTGCTTAGAATTCTGGGAATGTGCTTTACTGTCTCATGATTGACATAAAGATACAAATGGTTTACTTCTTTGCTGAAAAATATACATCAACTCCGATCACACTTTCTGTGTCCTCTATCTTGCAGCTATTATTGTATTCTTTTTGAGAAATGTAAATTTCTGCATCTTTTACATACACTTTTATTGGTGCCATTGTCTACAGTGAGATCGGTTGTAGATGATAAATTTAAAAATATCATCAATTACAAAATTTTATTTGGCCATACTAGTATATTTACACCGATGGACTTGTAAATACAGCAACCATTCGTGACTGCAAACATACATACGGATAATAGAAGTTGACACAACGGTTAACAAAAAGTTCAAAACTTTAGCTTACAAAAGAGAACTTTGCTGACGAATCGAGTTTTCAAAAGGTTGTAATGAATCAGTTCCGAGCTAATCCAATCCACTCCTGTCATAAGAGTAAGGAGAGCATGAAAAACAAGTTCCCTATAATTGCCATTATGTTACGATGTCCGTCTGTGTCTGTCTGTGTCTACCTCCCTCCCGCCCCCTCTCTCTCCCTCCCTCCCGCCTCTCTCTCTGTCTCTGTCTCTCCGTCTCTGTCTCTCTGTCTCTGTCTCTCTGTCTCTCTGTCTCTGTCTCTGTCTGTCTGTCTGTCTGTCTGTCTGTCTGTCTGTCTGTCTGTCTGTCTGTCTGTCTGTCTCAGTTTCAAAAGGTTGTAATGAATCAGTTCCGAGCTAATCCAAACCACTCCGGTCATAAGAGTAAGGAGAGCATGAAAAACAAGTCCCTATAATTGCCATGATATTACGATGTCCGTCTGTGTCTGTCTGTGTCTACCTCCCTCCGCCCCCTCTCTCTCTCCCTCCCTCCCGCCTCTCTCTCTCTCTCTCTCTCTCTCTCTTTCTTTCTCTCTCTCTCTCTCTCTCTCCTCTCTCTCTCTCTCTCTCTCTCTCTCTCTCTCTCTCTCTCTCTCTCTCTCTCTCTCTCTCTCTCTCTCTCTCTCTCTCTCATACTCCACGAAGTGGTGGTACTGTATATTATGATGCCAAATACGGAGAAGGAAGTGGACCGGTCTGGTTTGATAACATTCGTTGCAAGGGATATGAAGAGTCCATTTTTGAATGTGGATTTTCAGAAAACAGAAAAAATAACTGCGGTCACTATCAGGATGTTAGCGTCTCTTGCACATCGACACCAAGTGAGTCAGGGACCTTTGCTTGTTTTAGTGAAAAACAATAGTTTATGATGGCACTCGAAAGGAGGATTATTTCTGCTACCGTTTGAAGTGAGAAAAGTGCAATTAGCATGGAATCTAAAATACTTTATGTAAACTACAGAACTAGAACTGCAGTCGGTCGAAAACGGAGCATAATTTTATCATCGATTTATGTCTAGGTTTTTTTCTTCCCAGTGACGTAGTGAAAGACTTAAGCGTAATTATGCTAGAAAAGACTTACATATTACCTATAATTGTAATATTCGTACAGTTACAGCCTCACAGTTATTCGTTTCCAATGCGGATGACTAGTGAATATTCGCTGTAGTAGCAAAATTAAACTGGAATAACTTTTTTCTCACTCTTGATCAAGATGAAGGTGATGTGAGGCTGAGAGAAAATCTCTTGGAAGTTTATCACCAGGGCCAATGGGGCACAGTTTGCGACGACAATTTCGATATGAAGGCAACAACAGTAGTGTGCCGACAACTAGGATACGGGTTTGCTCTCTCTTTTCATACTTGCTCGTGATTTATTTTATTTCACTTATTTCAAGTGAGTTTTATTTTTTTTTGTGATTTACTAAACTATTAACCACTAAGCTATTCTATAAATTCTGAAGAGAATACTTTTTATACTCTATACGTACTAATGTATATTCTGTACCAAACTTGATGATACTCGCAAAAAATATTGATCTGATATATATCTAATTATACCTAGAAGCATTGGGCAGTGTCAAGTTAATAAATAGCTCATTTGCATATTTTATGAAGTTTTGTAATTAGTCATATAACTCCGATATAACTGCACCAAATGTGATGAAATCTGCTGCAGATACTAATCCGACTGATATCTAACTGTGGTGTTAAGCATTTAGCAGTGTGAAGTTAATTAAGGGTTGATTTGCATATTTAATGAACTTTGTAATTAGGTATATAACTCTGAAATTACGGCATCCAAGTCAGTTAAATTGGGTACAGATATTGTTCTGATAAATATCTAATTGTACTGACAAGCATTCGGCAGTGTCAAGTTAACAAATAGGTCATTTGCATATTTTATGAAGTTTTGTAATTAGTCATATAACTCCAAAATAACTGCACCAAATGTGATGAAATCTGCTGCAGATACTGATCCGACATATATCTAATTGTTGTGTAAAGCATTTAGTTGTGTGGAGTTAATTAAGGGTTCATTTGCATATTTAATGAACTTTGTAATTAGTGATATTACTCCAAAATTACAGCATTAAATTTGATGAAACTTGCTACAGATATTGATTTGATAAATATCTAATTGTGCTATGAAACATTGAACAGTGTCAAGTTAACAATTAGCTCATTTGCATATTTTATGAAATTTATAATTAGTCATATAACTCCGAAATAACTGCATCAAATGTGATGAAATCTGCTGTATATACTGATCCGACAGATATCTAACTGAGTAGTGTGAGTAGTGTGAAGTTAATTAAGGGTTCATTTGCATATTTAATAAACTTTGTAATTAGGTATATAACCCTGAAATTACGGCAGCAAATTTGGTGAAACGTGCTACAGATATTGATTTGATAATTTTTAATTGTGCTATGAAACATTGAACAGTGTCAAGTTATTTAAGGTCTCATTTGCATATTTAATGAACTTTGTAACTGATTACGTAACTCTAAAATTACTGCATTAAATTAAATGAAACGTGCTACAACTGTTGATCTGATGGATATCTAATTGTCCCATGAAGCATTAAGCAGTGTCAAGTTAATTTACAGCTCATTTCATATTAAATAAAGTTTTGTAATTAGTGATTAAACTCTGAGAGTACTGTGCGAAGTTGATAAAACCTGCTACATATAGTGATATAACAGATATCTTATTGTTCTGTGAAGCATACTACTATTAATGAACCTGTTGTAAAACACGTGAGCACATTCAGTTCATATCTGGGTACATTCTTGTGATTTGGAATACTTGTATAAAGTAACTCAGGGTACTACAATGACAACTATACATGACTGCAAAAAGTGTCAAATACGGTGGTTACAGTCGGGTTCGAACTCACAACGTACGGTACCCAGTCACCCAGCAGAGAAGTCACAGACAAAAACGCTCGGCCAAATCCCAAATCTCAAAAAAGAATTGTTCAACCGAACTAAGTTGTTACATTTTTATCTGTCTGCGACCCCCCGCACGCTGTAGAGTTCGCGAAGGACTCACGCCCGTACGCTCGTTATCACACATCACACACAAACTTAATCGAAGCGAAGCGAACACATTATCCCCTTGCTGCTTTACCAACACAAATAAACATTGCCGCAATGTACGGAACAGCAGTATCCTTATCTATATGAAAAGCACCTCCAATTCAGATTTCATTACAAAAGCTTGCATGAGGTCCAAACTTTTTGTAACAGTGTATGTTCAACTATGCATTGTCAGAGTTGTACACGGAATTTGATTTTCTAGTACAGACCTAAAATGTTCGACCGAACGTTTAATCTCGTCTGGCGATAAGCAGAATTGAGGATTTGCACAATTGACCAGCATTTCAGCATGTTTTACGAAGTCGAACATCATAAAATACATTCATGAAAAAAGTTACAAAAGATGACTTTGCCCTTTAATGATTTTCAAGACAAGAATAGTAAATTATGTTTTGCCGACGGACTGCTTTGCAGACTGTGGATAGCCAATCACTGAATTTGAAAGGTTCTCAACACGATTTGTCACATATTGAGTAACCATATTTCATGTACTTTATTGTTGTTTCCAGATCAGTAGGGGCAACTTTCGGTTCAGCTCACTTTGGGGAAGGGAGTGGTCCAATATGGCTTGATGGGTTTTCTTGCAACGGCAATGAACCTAATTTGACAAGTTGCACTTTAGAGTCTACACCAGGGGATCACAATTGTGGCCACAATGAGGACGCTGGGCTGTCTTGCTCTGAATGTAAGTGATGACAAAATTATTGAGTAGAATGCGCCTCGGGTACAGATATTCAGAATCTCAAACACTTTAACGTCCTTGTTGTCTATCACTTGTTCATAGTCATTGTGAAGATCATGCAGACTGTTTTCGCCGGCTAATTTTTGTTATGATTGAAAGTGTTATTTTACTCATAGAGTTGCCACAGGAACTGCGTCAATTTTGAATTTCACATTTCGGTAAACATAGGGAAATATTTTTCACTTGCACATATCGCATAGATATTGACCGTTGACATTTCGTCCCGACTTCGAAAGGAAATGGTTCAACGGTATTTTACGGAAAGGGTTACTAAAGAGTTAAAATATTCAAATTCGGAGGGATATACTACCTCCACAAATGTAGCTGCATGTGGTACTCGAAAGCTTCGCTATCAGAAAGAAGCAAAACAAAAGCAAAAACAAAAAAAACCCAAAAATTAAAACAAAGACAAACAAACAACGAACTGGTGACGTTGGAAAGAAACTTGAGTATTACCGATTTAAATTGTATTTTTTGATCGTTTTTATAAAGCAGCATAGTTGTAAATTTATTCACTGGTAGAGGATGTTTCAACACAGTACACAGACTTTGACGTGCCCCCCCCCAAAAAAAGTAAAAAAGTGCTAAAATATTTCCCCCGGAGTGCAACATGCCATCTTAATGCACTAAATCCGTTCTATTTTGCGAAAACAATACCCACAAAACTGGTATATATTGCAAGTTATAGGTCAAATGATATATATCTGGAAGAAAAAAATCTTGAAAATGTATCTCCTTTTAGTCCCACAGGACGGCAATGTTCGTCTCGTTGGTGGCAGTACCCCTCAAAGTGGACGACTGGAAATCTACCACAATGGTGTTTGGGGGACTGTTTGTGATGATGGATTCACTAGTGTCGACGCAGATGTTGTCTGCAGAGAGTTGGGTTTCTGGTAGGTTATTAGAAGAAACGAAATGTTATAAAAGTCAATCTCGTCTTTCAGTTCTTTTCTTCAAGTCCAAAATGCGACTTACTTCCATATTGGTCCTAGTGGTAATTAGTAAATTAAATTGAACGGACGACCAGAGCGGTATATTATACAGTGTATTGTCAAATTCATCGGTTGCCGGCCCCAGAGTTTTACAAAAGCACACTATGCATTTTAATTCTGTGAAACGTCCTATTACGAACTCGGGCCGTTTTCACAAATACTTGATGAGGGCGAGGGGGAGTCGCTAAACGAATTGCGATTATACTCGTAATGCCTCTAATCCTCTTAATACCATAAAAAATATTTTAAATCCTACCTCTTCGTGTAATCGTAATTTTATAATTCCCTTATACAATGAGCATACATTTATTGAACCAACAATATTAAACTTAAGTTTGATATTTTTTCAATTATTTGTATCAGCTCAAATCGCTTTAGATTTGTCTAATACCGAATCACGTCGAAGTATGTATGTATGTATGCATGTATGTATGTATGTATGTATGTATGTATGTATGTATGTATGTATGTATGTATGTATGTATGTATGTATGTATGTATGTATGTATGTATGTATGTATGTATGTATGTATGTATGTATGTATGTATGTATGTATCTATGTATGGATGTATGTATCGATGTATGTATATATCGATGTATGTATCTATGTGTTTGCCAGCCTGGATGTATGCATATATGCAGTGTCTGCGTATGACTGTCTCAGTCTGTTTGCTTGCTTGCTTGTTTGTTTGCGTCAGTTTTCTCGTTGCTTTGGTTCTGTCCTGTCCTTGTGTGTGGATTATATTGTTTGTGTTTGGTGTCGAAAAATAAATTGCATAAATTGGTAAAGTGTTTTTTGTTGGTAATTTTTTTTCTCATTCAGGCAAAGCAGCCTATCGAGCAGCAGTAGTACTCGTTCGTATGGGCAAGGATCTGGCAATATATGGTTGGATGACGTTGAGTGTCAAGGTCGAGAAATTTCATTAGTTATGTGCAGCCACAGAGGCTGGGGTACCCACGATTGCAGTCACGGTGAAGATGTTGGCATTATTTGTGATACTTTAGGTAGAGTTACATTATTTCATACACATTGATACATTAACTTGGTTCAAAGGATGTAGCCACTGTTTGTTTAGTTTGTATTGATTTCAGATTAGGGTAGAATGTGCCACGTGGACGGCTATTTCAGTTGTCTTTTTTACAATGCTTTTGTATTCTGCCACTAGAGGGGGCTCATTTTACGCTCTTTGGGTAAGGAAACTTCAAGGCGTCTTTGTCTCTTATAAATCGGAAATTTTTTCCCGATAAAAATAAGATATGAATGGCATAATTTTTCAAATTCGAGTTTTAGTAATTGTTATTAAATTTGTTTCTCTTGGGCCAAACTTTGCAAGCGCGGCGACCCCTGATTTTTATTGTGCATTTGGTATGAGAATATAATAGAGTTTTGTTAAGGAAAGCTTGAGCAAAAGTTTAGGACTTCCGTTTTCGATGTGCGTATTTCCTTAAAGGAGGGTAAAGCTTAGTCAATTGTAATCTCTCAGTAGTTTTTAAAGCTCGAGAAAGTGTGATAATATCAAGCTTGCGTTACATTGTTATATTCCTTGCCAGCCTTGTGTCAAATATTGCACAATTTTGAAATGACTCTTTTATAGACGAGGGTGACATCCGTCTTGCCAACGGCCAGGAAGACTTCGAAGGACGGTTAGAAGTTTACTTCAGCGGCGAATGGAACACAGTATGCGACGACGAATTCGATGCCAGAGACGCTGCTGTTGTGTGTAGACAGTTAGGATATAGGTATTTTCTACGATAAAATATCATCTCCGGATTACTTCAACCAGTGTCAATTAATAAAATTGCAACTAGCGGTTTCTGCGATTATATTCAAGCAAGAAAGATGAATGGCATAGGCCTCGTGGAAACCCCAAGCTCACTTCATAATAAATACTCCATGCGAATACTATATATTATTGCCTAAATACATGGGTTTAGGTACCCGAGAGCAGGTGACAATTTGCCCGACGCCAGGAGGGCAAATTGTCTCCTGCTGCGAGGGCACATAACCCATGTATTCAGGCAATAATATTTTTATTGCATACCTCTTCACAGTCAATGCTACATGATATTTAGTTATATGCAGGGCATTTTAAAACAATTTTACCATAATCGACCATCATCAAACAGATTTTAACGAAAGTCAAAATGGCAGTGCGCGCATGGATATTTTACATCTAGCGTTAAGCGTCTACTTTGGCGTCGAAAACGTCGAAGGGCTTCACTGGACCGGATAACCATGGAAACCGGTCAGTACATCGTTCACTGGCCCGCTAACTCCCCGGATGTTCCTATTCAAATCAATGCACTGATTTGCACTCACATCGAAGCATGTAATAAATCGAGTTTTGGTAGCAAAGTTTTGCTATTTTTTCAGGACAGTTCACAGGCAATCTAGCGTTATACTGCCAATTAAATTTAAATGTCCTGCGCGCAATTAGCTGTTCAAAGCACCCAATATGGGTACATTCTTCGTTATCGTAGTTGGAAAACGAGTTAAACTTTACACTTGAAATGCATTTCTTTTCAAAAACACTTGACATCAAAATGCTTCGTTGACAAGCAACTAGTAAGCATTTCTTTGTACTTTACGGAACGGAAATGGCAGCTCTTACTGGCGTTACGCAAGATAGGGTAAAGTAAAAAATAAAGTTAGGAACCGTCTCAGATTGTCGCATAAGTTCATGGAATTCCTTTGTTTACATCAAAACCCCCTCCCCTCCCCTAAAAGAAATATAAAAAAGGGGAAATGTTGATGCCCACATTCGAGTACAATGTATTATTTTGCTATAGCTACTAAGAATATGTTTCCCCTGACCACATTACATCGTCACGTAATCGATCAAACTTGAGAATGAACCGCCATCAGTACGACACGAACGGGTTGCAAATAGTTACAGCAAAATTTGTTCGCACGAGTGTGCAGTTTTTATTACTTTTACACAAATGTAAAAGAGAACTAGTGATCCAAAAACAAAAGAGCAAAGTGAAGTTCACTAATTGAGTGGAGGTCAAGAACCCTCCCCCTGGTAAACGAATACATTTCGCTTTTTGACCTTATGAGACAATCTGGGACCATCCCTTATAGCAACTGAGCCTTTTACGCCTCTTCATATTGCCTACAAGCATGTAATCAAAGTGACAGTGATTATAAGATTCACAAAACCTGTTCAAAGATATGCCTTCAGATTGTATTTCATCTTGGCAATTGCAAAACACTGAAAAGACATCATCACCGACAACATTGCCAAGTAGCACTTCACAAGTTCAAAGAAGTAAATGCACACCATTATCCATTTTCAACAGTGGTGGTGAAGTGCAACTGCAAGGTAGATATGGACAAGGATTCAAGAACATTTCGCTTGACAACGTATATTGCACTGGACACGAGCTGGTTTTGCAGAAGTGCGGCCACCGTGGTTGGGGTGAACACAATTGTGTACATGATGAGGATGTTAGTGTTCATTGCAAACTTCCAGGTAGGTGTCAATCGTCTTTCATATTTACTCAGTGTACAACTCTTTTTTCTGCGTATGTTGTGGCCGCTGTTTACCATTTTTGAAACGTTGTCCCGCTTTGAAAGTGTGTCTACATGAACTGGCAAATAAGAGCGTGGCACGTTTGTGTTGAGTTTGTGAGTTTGCGTCAGGTGTACCATAAAATAATTTGGTCATGATGGCGCCACCTCTTTTCAGGAGTAACATACCTTCTTGTGGACTTTTATCAACTGTAAACGACGTATATCGAGAGTTTTCTCTAATATGTGTTAATTTAAGAACTTACTGCTTGCTTTGTTATTTCAACTTGAGAGTGTCAACATGACATGCATGAGAACACCTCGCCGAGAATGGTTCTTACTTAAAAGATAACGAGATTGGAATAAATTTGGGAGAATGGGATCTCCATATATATTTTTCAAATTTCTCAAACGTGTTAGGTTCGCTATAGCCGTATGTTGCGATATTACAAATTACTCATAAAAAGAAGTGTATAACTTATAAAGAATAGCAGAAAAGCAGATGAGCTTACATGTGCAGATTAAACCGACATTATTTCACCATCCAATTATCAAAAATTTGTTCCAATCGTGTTAGATGTGAATATACAACATGTTACTAGAGAGTAACATTAACTCTGTATGAAAAAAATTTAATCCCTTGTAATTTTGTTACACAGCGCTATTTTAGTCATTTTATTTACTACATGATTTAAGTTAGTTTACACAACGGGTTATTACGACAAAATCTGTGATCCATTTATAACCCAACAGCTGTAAGTTTTCGTTGACAACGTATACAAGAAACTGACGAATAAGACGCTCTGCTGACTAACTGAAGAAGAAATCTTTTGAGTGTTAATCTCATTAACGCAATCAGATTGTCCATCTTTGTAGTCTCAAGTATGACTTTCTGTGTCACATTTTTCTTAAAATAAACTACAGTAACGCACAGCATCATGGGTAACACATCCCTAAATAATGCCAGTTACGTTTTGATATGTTTTACCCTGAAGAAGTCGGAAGTGTGCGTCTTGTTGGTGGCACCTGGGCATACGAAGGGCGACTTGAAATTTTCGATGCTGTTGAAAGCAGATGGGAGTCTGTTTGCGCCAGTGGTTTAGATGATAGAGCTGCATCCGTTGTATGCAGGCAGTTGGGATTTCGGTAAGGAATATACTCTTTGTGACTTTGTAAGAATCTATGCACTTACTGATTGTGAAAATTTTACAGTATGATATTTAAATATACCGGTTACAGCTACCACTTGCTGGTTATCAACGAGTCAGTTCTCAAATTCTCGGTGAGTGTCGCATGTTGGTGTTTGTATTTCAAAACCCAGTATGCGGTATATCAATGCCTTAGTCAATAGACACATCATAAGACATTTAAAATATACATATATCTTCCTAACACTAAACAGTGGCCTCGGAACATCTTCTGACCTGTTTCAGAACTTTACTTTTTCCTGGTATTGACACGCAAAAGTCAGTCCATAAGTTCAATTTTCAAACTAGGGATTAAAAGCGTACGTTCCATCAAACATATATATATATATATATATATATATATATATATATATATATATATATATATATATATATATATATATATATATATATATATATATATATATATATATATATATACATATATATATATACACATACATACACAAATATATTATATATGTATACGTATACATATATACGTATACATACACACACACATATATATATATATATATATATATATATATATATATATATATATATATACACAATATTATATAATTTTACTAACTTTGCCGCTACAGGGGTGGTACCTCGGGGAGTTCACAGTCATTCGGACAAGGTTCAAGTAATATCTTCATCAAGGACGTGGTCTGCCAAGGGTTTGAAAACTCACTCATGGAGTGTTCACACAGTACAGGAGGGGACGATTGTGGCTCGTCAAATCCAACAGTTTCTTGTGATATACCTGGTAATATTCGAATTCAAATTAATCAAAGACATCAACGCAACAAACAGTCTTGCTCCTCCCTGCTCTTCTCTTCTCTCTCATTCTCATTGTTCTTTATGTTTATCAGTGCTACTGGGGAAGCTCACTACGCTGCCTCTTAATTTTGTATGTATGGAAATGATCAATGCAGACAAGTGCTGTAACACCGCTTAAATGTATGATTTATTTTAATTAAAAAAACACAGACAAAACCATACATTGATCAGATAGGTATGTCCACATACAAGAAAAACCAGCAACAAATGGTTATAGAGGGCGTACGATTTTAACGTCTTCTTTCGAGCACTTCTTACCAGATTTCTTCTTCATCAGAAAATGGAGACGTTCGCATTGTTGATGGCCTGTCGGCTAACGTAGGGAGAATTGAAATATTCCATGAAGGTGAGTGGAGAAGACTGTGTTATCCCGATGAAAAAACCGCTGCTGTCGCCTGTAAACAGCTTGGATATGGGTAAGCTTTTAGTTTTCCCTTGGAAATTTTACAGAGCCTTTTGTCTCTTTATGCCTCTCCTTCATACAACACTATTGGAACTAATTTGAGATAATTGATATCGTATTTATGTTGGTTTAATCAGCAAATGTAAGCTCATGTACTTTTCTTTTTTGGCAATGCACTTGTTTTTAGGTGGAATTCGTAATATTGCATCTTTTAGCTATAGGAAACCCAAACATTTTGACAAATTTGATCAAAGTCTTCCAAATGAGTTCTAATCGTGTTATACATATTTGCAAGCTGGCATTACATTTGCTGACGAATGCAATCACGAAAATTTGAATTTAATGTATTGGCATTTACCAATGAAGACACTGGTATGCAATGCATTACAATGACACTTATCGTGAACAAAATACATGCCTTTGATAGCACGCCACCATAGGAGGGAGTGTTGTTTATTGTATTGCAGGAATGTCTTTTTAAGATAGAGTGTACATCAAGGACAGATATTCAGACTGTAGTACTTTTCCCATTCTTTTCTGACATCCGATTGTGAGTGCTCATTTAAAAGCTCTTTGAGTGAGAAAAAATTTCCCCATCCAAGTTTTTTCGAAAATCGAAAGTGTTATTTTCCCCATACAGTCAATACAGGGATGACGGCCATTCTGAATTTCGAATATCCGTAGAGGTTATATAATTTGTTTGTTTATAACAACAATTGCACGGTCATCTCTGACTTTATTTTTGATTTGATGAGAAAATTGTTGAAAGATGCATCGAGGAAATTTTGAGCAAATAAGGAAGCCTTTCAATTTCGAGGCACGTTCTATCTCACTGCAAAATTGACAGTGTGACCTACCTATTTGATTTTTCCAGTTATTTAACGTGCATACAGTAATTCAAGGTAGTACGCTCCTCGAAAGTAAAATACTTAATTTTTCTCGTTTTTCAAGGAATCAAACGTTCACTTTCAAAATCAGGAATAAAAAGCAGAGATCACCTTGTCAATTTTGGTGCGTGAGAAACAAACTACCCGAAGATTTATTACCGGTTATTTAAATAGCCGCCATCCCTGTGTTAAATCTAGCTACGGGGAGATTAAACTCCGATTTTCAAAAAATCTTAAACGGTGAATGTGTGAACGTGTATCAGCCAAAGCGCTTCAAAATGAACCCCCACAAGTGGTTGTTCAGAAAAGAAATGTAACAGTTTGAGAGTCTGAATCCTGAGTCTGAGTCCCCGAGGCGCGTTCTTAAGTTTTGTTTTTTTACCCAAACTCTTATTTTGGATATCTGAGATAGTTCAAATATATTTTGTCAAAATTTCACGGTAAACGGACACTTTTATGTCCTATTAGTTCTTGGATGAATGATACTGACGCAGTCTTCACTTTCATTTGGACTACGCTAGTGCCGCCGTTATTGACAGAACGACGTACGTGAACGTGGCGTCCATACCAGCACTACCGTACAGCGTGCAATGCAATGGGTATGAAAGCAACATAATGCAATGTACAAGGCACGAAGACGACGAGACACAAATGAACTGTATAAGTGAGGATGACATTTATATCCAATGTAAAATTCCAGGTAAGTACAAGTTCTTTTCCGTTTAAATCGCGCTTTCTTTGATGGCGATGGTCCACTAGCAGCCAATCAACACTGATGTCAACCTGGCCTGGTGGCTTGCTGCAATTTTCTTACCGCTGGTAACGTCAAGACTTCGATTGCTATCATAATTACAATGATGATTTAATAAATTGACAGTCAACGAACAAGCTACTTAACCCCTTTTTAAACGCAACAACCCTAAAAGCACCAACAATTATTAACCAATAAATAAGTATCTAACTAGCTAACCGAATAAAACAACTATCAAATTAAGTAAACCTATAAATAAATGAATAAACAAACAAACAACAATAAATAAACAAATAAATATATAATAAATATCAATATACGTTGGAAATTTTCGGTTAAGTTCTTTATTAGAATCGACAAAAACTATATTCTTTCCTCGTTGTTCTCGCGACCGTCTTGTTTCAATCTGAGAGAGCTTGTTCTTGATCGTGCATTTTTGTTAGGAATGAGCAAGCGTTTGCATCGCATGGATGAAATCAATTTGTACTCACAGTGTCGCCATTCCTTCTTGCAATAGCAAACCCCTCATTCTATGTCTTTACAGAGGAAAGGGACCTCCGACTAGTCAACGGTAACTCACCCAACGAGGGTCGTCTTGAAATTTATCACAACAGCCAATGGGGATCTGTGTGTGACGACGACTTCAGTCCGAAAAACGTGCGCGTCGTGTGCCGACAACTTGGCTATTTGTAAGTTTTGGATGTATTACTGGGGTTTTCGCAGTTCAGCGAATTGCATATTGACCGAATATTTCTCTCTATAGATTTGCTTGATTCTTACTTGGAAAATACTGGTTTAGCGTGCGTTGTCCATTGCTATTTGGTTTCTTGATTAATATTTTGTCACTTAGTCTCCCTCCTTTCCCGTTGCGGTCACTGATTTGTGAAAAGTTGACAGCTCGTGGTATTCAGGCAGGAATGATTTCCCAATAGTAATTTCTTATAGCAATCAATCGAATAACTGTATCAGTAAACATAAATTAGCGATTTTCTGCCTTTCATAAATGAAGATACGCGGCATTAAATATTCAATTACCATAAGACAAAGACAAAATAGGTAAAGTAAAAACAAAAAAATTTATATCTGTAAATAATGAGGAACATACTGGCAATCATAAAGTAATGTAGAATCCATGCGGTTTATGCTACATTCAATTCTTTAGTCGTACTCCGTACCTTCTTCTAAACCACGCCAAGATAAATGTGCCAGTAGATTTTAGTTTCCTCACAAAAGTTCGTTGGCTTTGATGTCCACGAATTCACAGGCCTGGCACGTTCAGAAATCACGCCGCCTTCGGAGAGGCGAGCTCAAACATATGGCTTGACGATGTGAACTGTACTGGACTTGAGGAAAAGCTTTCTTCTTGTGCAAACCGTGACTGGGGCACACACGATTGTAAACATCATGAAGATGTCAGCGTACTGTGTAAGATACCAGGTATGTATGTATGCATGGAAAGCCTGAGGCCAAGTAGCTAGCAGTAACTGTGCTTATGAATGTCGATTTAAACAATTACAAACGAGAGAGAGAGAGAGAGAGAGAGAGAGAGAGAGAGAGAGAGAGAGAGAGAGAGATTATGTAATTATTAATAATGACTTATTTTCTCGCTGACAGATGAACACGACATCCGACTTGTCGGTGGGGACAACATCTTCGAAGGTCGACTTGAAATTATACACGAAGGAAACTGGGGCACTGTATGTGATGATGAGTTTGAAGTGAAGGATGCAGTCATTGTTTGTAAACAACTCGGCTACAGGTATGATCAGACTAATATGTCACTGCTCTTACTATAGAACTTTAGGAATCAATGGCATTCAGTCTTTGTATAAATTCTACGAGACATGATCTATAGTCACACTTACACAGCAGTATGGTATTAAATTGTAAATGCATCGATAATTTCGTTGACGTCTACGAGACTTCCTATCGAGGACGTTAATACAATATGTATCAATGTTTGAATAGAAGCTATTAGGCCTAAGTCAATACATGCAAGGTAAACACCATAATTTACCTGAAATATATTGAGCCATTCTTCATATAAGATAAATGCTACTTGCTTTTAACAATTAGGACAAAACAAAGAAATGTTTCTGGTCAGGCCTTTCTTTATAAACTGGTGCGGCGATGCGAATTTTTTCCCCTCAAGGGAGGGAGGAGGGTCAGTTTTATAGTTTTATCAATATAGTCACATATATACTGTTCATGCAGTCACTGATCATGCGCCCCAAAGAATTTTCTCACGCCAGCAGTGTCCGGTGACCCTTAAACTTGATTTATGGCTAGCTGAAGCAGTACGTAGTTTGCCGCGGCCGATGGCCACACAACAGGAAAAAACGAGTGACGCGCTGTTGTTCAAGTGACGCGCGCGCTGACCAGAAATATTTCTCTTTTTGGCCTTATTTTGTTTTCTCTTCTTTGATCCTATACGCCGTGCCTATTGTGAATTACAAAAAAGTGGAGGAACGGTAAAGGAACTGGCGTACTTTGGCGAGGGCACCGGAACCATATGGCTCGACGAGGTGAAATGCGTTGACGGAAAAACACACCTAGCCGACTGCGACCACGCCGGATGGGGAGAACACGACTGTGAACACAACGAAGATGTCGGCGTTGTGTGTTCACCACCCTAGCTGACCACCACAGCCTTATATTGATTTGTTTCCGGGAGACACACAACTAAACAGATTTTGAAAACCGGCACCGACTCTTGTACGAATGATTATGCACGAGTCATTCCGAGATTAAAATGTACTTACCTCTTTTGTATCTTTATTGTTCAAAGACGTATCGGCTGAGTCGTATGTTTGTTTGCTTTTGCAGAATATTCATATGCATCGTACTAGACAAATATCCAATTCAAGAAATTGCTTAATATTTTGCCTACTTGCCTACTACTTGTCAAATTAATTGTCTATGTTATCCCTAGCTAATTACTACTCAGTGTATATGTGATTATTTTGTAAAACGACAAAGACGGTATAAATGGTATCTTGTGTCTAATCGAGCATTTGCATGTGAAAGTTTGAGGAATATTAACCATAGTTTATACAAAGTGACGCAGCTGTTAATGTACTGTTATTTTTATGAATACAGAAATGCATGATAATGAACACCGTAGTAAGCGTCGAGTTGTCATTTCTATACACTTATTATTCTATACAACGTTTATTACGCCACGTAAAGTTACTTACTGACACCACCTTTCGAGGTCTTTTTCTGATCACCAATGGTATCAGTCATTGCTTGACGGTAGATCTTTACCGCTTCGGGCTTTATGGTTACTCTCTATATTATGGACAACTTTTTCTTTTTTGTTTTAACAAGTGTTCCCGTAAAAAATCCCCAATATGTCTTTATTACCATGACCTGCCAAAATAAAATCTTTTCAAGTATGCGTATATGAGATCGATGTAATGTTGCGACGGGTATGTCATCGATGGTGAAAGCTAATTTCAGTTTTTGTTGGGCGCGTTTTGTCCTCGCTGACAGACTTTGAAAGTCAACACTGAATCAATTAAAGCACTTGCAAACTGAGGCAGTATTTTACCAATTATAGTCATCCAAAATCCCTGTGCGTTTGTTGTCATATCAGCACAAAATCAATCATGCTGCTGTAATTATATGTTCGCCAGATTAATAACTTTCACCACCCAGATCACAAACAAATGCATGAGATCGAAAACTAAAAATGAGAAAGCAATCTTTGAAAAAGAACTCAAACAAACTCAAAATAACTTGAAGTATATACACAACTTTGACGTCATCACTTCTTGACATGTCACTTGTACAATGTTTCCTAAAACTTATACTGAGCCCAAACTTCTCCAAATCGTCAAGTGCCATTGTATTCACCTAATATAAGTTTCATAACTCAGGCGTTCTGACCATTTTTAGCTCACATTTGGTTATACCAATGTGAGTTTATCGTATAAGCTGAAGTCGATGGCGTCTGTATGTATGTGTGTATGTATGTATGTATGTGTGTATGTATGTATGTATGTATGTATGTATGTATGTATGTATGTATGTATGTATGTATGTATGTATGTATGTATGTATGTATGTATGTATGTATGTATGTATGTATGTATGTATGTATGTATGTATGTATGTATGTATGTATGTATGTATGTATGTACGTACAGTATGTCCGTCAACATCAAAAACACGCAAACCGCTGCACGTTTCAGCTTGGTATTTTGTGTGTGGATGCATCCTGGGCTATAGATGGGATTTTGTTCAAATGAAGTCTGCATTGCCAAAATTATGCAAATGAGCTTACAAAATGTGAAAATAGTCAAGCATTAATATCTCGAGAACCGCTGTTTTGATTGCTTTGAAAATTTGTGTGCAAGTACCTTAGGTGAACTTTATACAGTTTTATGAATATTGTGAAGATATCCTTAATTTTGCATTTTTGCTGAATTTTTTGGTGATTTTTCTCATTTTCAGTAAAAATTCTTCTTCTCTGAAACCGCCTGCCCAATCGCTCTCAAATTTGGGTTGGATGTTTGCGAAGGTGTTACTCTTCTAATTTGTTGAAATAATGACAAAATTGGGAAAATTACTAAATTGGAGCAATTTTCTCATTTTTGGTCAAAAAATCTTAATCAGTATTTTCTTTTTAAAACCCCTGGACAGACAGCTTTTATATTTGGTACACAGACGTACAGAGATGACAATAGTTAGATATGTGGAAATTGTCCTGAAATATACAAATTTGTATTTTTAAGACAATATTGTCATTTTTGGTCAAGAAAACTTGTTCTCAAAATTACTTGTTTGATAGCTTTGTAATTTGGTATAAAATCCCGAGGGATGTTATTAGATAAATTTTCTGCTCAAAGTGTTGGGAAACCGCCAAATTTTTATATTTTAGGTAATTTTCTCTGTTTGTGACCTTAAATGACCTACACCAACCCAGGATATGTTGTGAGACAGTTTCGAAGGCTGTGAACATAATTTTGTCATATTTGGTATCAATTTGTAGGAAAATTTGATCCAGAAAACAAAGCTGAGGTGAATTTTTTCATTGTGGACCAATTTTTGCAACTTTTTTATGTAAGACATACAAGAACTGATGAGAAATTTGGATCCAGGATAATTCCAGATGTTGTAATCACCACCAACAGTGGAAGGCATTTCACTATCTGTAACTAACTTAAGTGCTGTTTACATTAGAATGATAACACTTATCACATTAATTAAAAACTCCCCAAAGTTGTAAATATATTTCCTGTCATCTGGCGTTGTGTAATACCAAGGGATGGAACATTTGATATTCAGGAGGGGGTAGGGTCTAGAAGACTGATGAGGTAGCATTACTTTTTTACCAGATCCCTTGTACATTTTTTTACCCACTCCCACCTTTTCTTTTCATCAAACCTTCTCTGTATATTTTTTGTTGTTGACATTTGCTAATGTATTTAGGATCTGCTTGTCCCATTGCTATAGAAGTTGATATGCATGTTCCTAAAGATGTCCTCTAGTACCTAAGTTGCAGATGGTATTTGCTTTTGTCATTCTTGTTTTTCCTGGTTTAAATTTTCTCAAATGTACCAATTCAAACCGAATGTGAGCACACTGTCCTTGACGGTATTTTTTTCTGTTTGGCATGAGTACTTTAGGTGACTTATACACAAGAACAGCGTGTAAAGTATGCCCCAAAATGACCTTTATCCATTTTCGACTTGTACGTTTATCGAAATTGTATTGCTGTGTAATTCGACGATGTGTAAGCGATAATCATTGATACGGGTCAGTGTTCCAACCAATCACGGTTAGCCACAGCAGAGTGATAGCATATTATTGATTCCTTAACTTTCACATCTTTATTGCAATACGTCTGTTTGGCCTGCTAACTTTACTACACTAGCTTTCTATACACCTGTGCATTTATAGTCAATTATTGGTCTTTGTAGCAGTAACAATATAATCAATAATCGCGAAAATGGAAATGAATTACCGAGAGATAATTTGTAGGAGTTATTTCACGAAGTTTGAGTGATACCGCGTCGTATTCGAGTGATGTGTCCGTATTTTGACGAGTTGCGCAGCAACGAGTCAATATCCGGACATACACATCATGAGAATACGACGCGGTATCGCCTAAACTTCGTGTAGTAACCCCTTATCATACATGCGTGCTTTGGTTATCACTGATTTCCTACCGACGTTCCGAAATGAGCGACGAAATCAACCGAAATTGACCTTGCTTGCTCCTCGCTGTACTCATAAAAAGTTGCTAAGGAGTGATGACAACCGTATCACTTTTGATATTATTCCGCTGTTGGGCCACTCCACTTCAATTGAGATTTTATGTACAATTTAAAGCGAACAATTTAAATTTTAAGATGTCGACACAGGTTTCGCAATTTGAAGAAGATTTATTTTGACTTTAAAATGGCTGTGAAATTAAAACATAGGCTGGAGTCTGTAAAATGAGTGTGTTTTCGTGTTTTGAAATAAAACCTCATCCCTTCGCGAAAATTATGAGGCCCGCCAAGATCGAGCCAAAATACTCGCGCCGCACCAGCGTTGATTTCAAACTCGATCGAGCAAGCAGCTCTGCAACATATGTGAATGCACAGTGGATATAGTAGCAGGACCAGTCAGTTTATCGCCAAGAATTATACATGTCCTTAGATAAGAACAAGGGTTATAAGCATCTATCAGTATACCTTCAGTTGCAACGTCTTATCTCCCCGGGGGAAAACCAAAAAATCCCCCAAAAACAATAAAAACTGGCTTCGTTGTTTACTGTGCATCATACAGCTTGCTGGGTATCAACCCCCTATCATTATGTGCAGGCTCCAGGGTCAATGATCATACGACGGTACATACAGTTATGTCCAGTGTCGTTACGCAGCGGCTTTTGGACTTTGCTCGCTCAGACACAAGTTCCGGGTCTTCTGCGGTTTTGTTTGTCACTTCAGAAAATAAAATGTGTTGATGACGTGGAATATCACTTTCTGAATGCTACATTAATAAGCACTCCTGGATCCCAAGATGTCTGACACTGAAGGTGTGTACATTTGCCTGTTTACTACGGACAAGTACTGGATTCAAGGCATGCGGAACATTGAACGAAGCGGTGATTGAAACGCGGAAGAAGGAAGTACAATGGGAAACTAAGTATCATATTCCTTCGTTCACATGATATTCTTTGGAAATGTCAACTCTACTTTTCTTTGTAGTGGAGTCTGTTTCACCCCTTGGACGTGCTCAATCTTTGAAATGATTATTATTGAAACGGTGTGATCACGGAGCTGGCATCTGCCCCAATAGTTCGCACATGGTTGACTAGCAAACAGAAAGCACCTCCAAGGACCAATTCCTTAATGATTGATAGATAGGAGGGAGAGCCTAGTCTGACTGTTGTGAAAGCTTTGCGCATGAGCATAAACATAATACAAGCTGCACATCGTATCCGACCCGCAAACAAACGCACGCGGACGGAATTCAGTGTCAACCTTAGCGATTCTGCAAAAATAGGTATATTTAGCATATGTTAAAGACAAAGAAATAACATTTTAGCTGTTGCTAAATATTTGTGAAAAGCGGAGAAACCAATAACATGATCGCTTGTGACGAAGCCATGTACGGTGGCACCATGATGAGAGCATCGATGTGCTCAATAGCGAATCATAGCTGAGCATAGATAGAAAAGAGAAAGCATTTACTTTCGGGACGCAGTCTGCAATACTTCTGGTCTGCATGATTCGTTCCCTCACTGAAGATAAACATCTCTACCATGAATATTAATTTCGCATTATGTTAATTGCATAAAGGTCATAAACTCTACGGTGGAGTTCAAAGATCTCTACTATAACGATTTTACGATGCCTTGTCAAGCTTATCAGGATCGAAAAACAAAATGACTCACTTCGATTAGTTTCCATCGTTAACCGTTACTTTCATTGTATTGGTTTACATCCTCGTCATCTGCTACCATCTCCATTGTATGGTAGTGGCAATCTTGATAATAGAAGTTCGTGATTTTAGTTCCGTCCGTTACTTGAATTACAAGTGACAAGTGATCCATTTCTTCCAATACATTTGTATCATGATATTACACCAACGGCTACACAGTTAAACAAAATCATACCGATTCCGATGTCTGGCTTGTTTCGTAACAACGAAATGTGAAAAATTCCAGCGACAAAATGCTTTGACAGATAACTCAAATCAAATTAACGTTTTTGACGAACTTATTTACAAGATTCTGAGAGTTTTGAGATATTGGCAAACAGGCTTCTGGTTTTCATTTGTTGTCAAAAGACCAATCAATACAGAGTTTGATAATGAAAGAAACAATGTAAGTGACAGAACTGCTTTGCCGCTGAAGTTGGCCCCATGGTACGAACCGAGGGTACCAACTTCTGTGCTGATGAATCTACTCATCATTTATTGTATTATATCAGTGATGTTGGTCACGACAGCTAGAGGGTATATGATCACGGTAATTACCACCAAACACTTTTCTAACCAGATATCCCAACAACTGAAATATAATTCGTTGCTTCAGTTAAGACATTTTGGTTCAAATTACTCTTACTCTAGAATCACCTAGAATGCCTAGGTGCATGAATCGAAAACAAAGCAAAGGTAATTCTTTTGCGTAAAAGCATTAGTCATTTTTATTAGGAAATTTTGCACATTCTTAATGGCTACAATTACAATTGTGCCATTAACATTTTTTGTGAACTTGTAAATACTGAAATGTGCACATACGACCTTGCTGCACTGACGTGAAGAATTTATTTATTATATTAAACGACCTGAACCGCTACTCGAATGGAGAAGGTCGGGACAAATGAACAATCAGATTTAACCAACATGTCGTAATTCAATGAAAAATATAAAGACGACACAGGAACTGACAAGTGACGATGTCAAACTGAACTTGTTTATTGACGCTGTGTAGAAAGCTTTGCGTCATTTTCATTCCGGAGTCGAACAATTTCCATCGCAAACCAATGCTTCCAAATTGACGTTCTACAAAGAAACACAAGCTGTGTAGTTCTGAAAAAGGCGGATGTATGTCAACGAAAGTGACGTAAAAATCGTCAGCTGACAGCGCATCCGTGTATAAAATCCAACTTACAGGACAAGTGTGTTCAGTTCAGCAGATAACCCAATCCCTGACGTCCCCGTGTGTTCCTAGCAGAACTTGAAGAAACAGAACATCGTGGCATCTTTGAGTATTATTTTGGTAAGTCTGTTTCATATAGCTATCTCATCATCTATCTCCGTATAGTTCGATTCTGCAGGGGATGCTTTGCGTACCCACTAATAGTTTTGTGAAGGGTATGTTGAGAAAGTTTCGCAGTACAGCGAACAAAGGGAAGGAGCTCTGCGACCGGTTAGGATGTCAGTATTGAACATTCAGTATGCTAAGCAAATGCTGAAAATTAATTAAAGCGCGACACAATTCTTGAGTTAGCTTGGTTAATAAGTTCCTGTCAATATCTCTTGCAATGTTCTTATCTGCGGAAGAAAAATACAAAAAACCAAAAACCAAAACCAAAAAAAGAAAACAAAACAAAAAAGCAAAAGCAAAACAAAAAAAAGGAACTTGGGTCAGTAGTTTACGGCGCATCAAGCAGCTGCTGAGAATGTTGTTTTCGCTTGATTTCCTCGCACTCATTCCCGTTATATGTGAACCAATGCAGGTTCATGCACGGATGTCTAGCTAGGGAGTGCTATTCACATCTGTGGAACTTTGTGCAGCGACATGTTAACGCGTAATGTTAGCTAAGCACGATTTAAAATAAATGAGAACCATAATTGCAGTAGTTTTAGTAAGCAACACGATATCAACACAGGATCAATATAATTATATCCAATCAAAGTAAAATATTACTAGGTCCATACCGCGTTAAGCTGGACAACCCTGATATACCAATGAGCGGTGATAGCATGTATTCGGAATGGGTAAGCGAACTCTACTAGAATGCCACACCCACCGGAACTGGTCCTACATTAATAGGTTTTGTGAGTGATACAATTGAACCTCTTGAGTGCTGTAAGGCAGCAAAATTGTAGTGCAATATTTGGGCACTTTTTACGAATTTTTACTGTAATTCTTTTAATAATTATGGACTAAATAGACAGTAATTTTCCCAAGCTACAGTTCGTAATCAAAAGCTTTGGAAAAACGTGAAAAAATGTTTGGACAGAAAAAAGTGTCTGTTATATTTTTAATATGTATCCGGACACATCATGAGAATACGACGCAGTATCGCCCAAACTTCGTGTAATAATCCCTTACATGCGTGTTTTGGTTATCACTGATTCCTACCGACGTTCCGATATGAGCGACGAAATCAACCGAAATTGACCTTGCTTGCTCCTCGCTGTACTCATAAAAAGTCCCTAAAGAGTGATGACAACCGTGTCACTTTTTGATATTATTCCGCTGTTGGCCATTCCACTTCAATTGACATTTTTATGGTACAATTTTAAAGCGAACAACTTGAATTTTAAGATGTCGACACAGGTTTTCGCATTTTGAAGAAGATTTATTTTGACTTTAAAATGGCGGTGAACGTAAAACATAGGCGGGAGTCTGTAAAATGAGTGTGTTTCCGTGTTTTAAAATAAAACCTCATCTCTTCGCGAAAATTATGAGGCCCGCCAAGATCGACCCAAATACTCGCGCCGCGCCAGCGTTCGATTTCAAACTCGATCGAGCAAGCAGCTCTGCAACATATGTGAATGCACAGTGGATATTGTAGCAGGACCAGTCAGTTTATCGCCAAGAATTATACATGTCATTAGACAAGAACAAGGGTTATAAGCATCTATCAGTATACCTTCAGTTGCAACGTCTTATCTCCCGGGGAAAAACAAACAAAAAACCCAAAAAACAATAACAATACATTTATACATATACATTTGCATGTTTACTACGGGCAAGTACTGGATTTAAGGCATGCGGAACATTGAACGAAGCGGTGATTGAAACGCGGAAGAAGGAAGTACAATGGGAAACTAAGTATCATATTCCTTCATTCACATGATATTCTTTGGAAATGTCAACTATACCACTGCAGCCCAAAAGCCCCTCATTTTGTCCAATAAAAGCGTCCCCACTTTTCGCCACACATACGCGAAGAGGGTCAAATCCACCTTCCACGTCATGTTAAAAACTTCGCCGAATTTCCTCACTGCAAAGGTATATATTGTAGGCTATATATTTATGAAAGAATTGCAGATTCCATTTCCCTTACATGTTGCCCTTTCAATTATAGTATATTGGCAAGAATTTGAAGGAGGAATTCCAAAAATACCCAAGCGATAATAGTCATGTGCAAAAATAGGTGAAAACACAGTCAACAGCCAAATGATCGTTAACTCGTCATCTCAGAAAAACAAGAGAGAAACTCAAAAAAGTAAAGTCATAGACTTTTAGTTAACCTTCAAGAGATGTGTAATCTGAAATATTGTAAGAAATAACAGCGAAATAAAAAAGTTAAGTCAGCGGGTTCTTCAGCTGTATTTTTCATTTTACGATGTGGCGAATAAGCTCGACTTATTCCCGCCCTCACGACGTGAATCGAAACCAAACGTTAACCCCTGCTGAATATAGTGATAAAAATATGATAAGATCATCCTGTTTATCTGCCAAACATTTCACCGCATGCACCCGTCGTCAGGAGTCTTTGCTATTTACTCAGGTGTAAAGACACAGGAGACCACATCACTTACTTGTTTGTAATTGCCAAGGTGCACTGAAACATGTCATTCATCCGGACGTAATATAGAAAAAAATTGTAAGCCTCCTGTTGCTTCATCCATTTCCATGATCCAATTTGTTTCAGCTGAAAATATCTCAGGATATGTAGTTTTGATCATCGCTCATATTTATAGTTGTCGACATTGGTTTTCTGTACGATGCGGTAACCGCAAGTTAATACATTTAACTGTATTCGCTCTATAACTTCTTCATAACCACAACGTTCACACAATTAAAACACATCATTCTTATGACCTCCTCCAACAATTCACTGAAGGCATTAGAGTATGTACGAGTGTGACTGATCATTCCTTAAACCAAAACAGGCAACTCTGTAAGATGGCATTCCCAAGTGAACGGAAATAAAGAAATTCAGTTTTTCCGGAAGTTTGAATTGAATCACTTTTTATTGAGGGTGGGGATTTGCCGAGCGGTTTTGACTGCGATGCATTCGCTAGGTGACTGTGTATCGTACGCTGTGGCTTCGAATCCGATTGAAAATCTGAATTTTTTCCCCTTGGTTGATAGCTCTTCTGGTGAACAGAATTACCCCGGGGCTGTCTTTCGCCCAGTAAAGCGATGTATTCAATGCTTCGTTAAAGTTTGTGTGCGATGTATGATAGCGAGTATGTGAGTGCGAGTACCTCATGAACTCTACAACGTGTGTGGAGGGGATTTGGCCGAGCGGTTTTGATTGCGATGTGTTCGTTAGATGACTACATACCGTATGTTGTGGATTCAAATCCGATCGAAATCTACTGAATTAATACATTCCTCCCTTCCATATGCGCTTTCCTTGGCACTTAGGTGCTGTATATTTTGAATACTATTTCATTAAGGTAGCAATTTAACATGAGTAAAGCCAAACGTCAACTATTTTTGCTGATTGCCCATCTTATTTGTGCCGAAAAATGATTCAGTCGCAATATAATTTAAAAGTTGTTTTAGAGCAGAGTGATACGTGATCCTTACTACGCCGTTTTTGCCAACGTAATTGATACGTCATGTGAAAGGGACGAAAAACATCCTTAAAAACAGCTGTCGTTCCCTCGAATTCAATCCCGATGGAACACAGTTATTGCTCTTCAGACCTGTCGATTTCCCAGTTCTCTTAATTTGCGATTTTATCTCTTGTAAATAGGCGTAATACAACCACAATATTCACGTCAGTTTGGCAAGAATGTAACACTTATTAAAAAACAGATTCCAACATAAATCGTTTGTGTTGAGGATAGAGATTTTTACGTGACTAATCTGTATCTGTTTTCCAGTTTCGAACTCTCAAGAAGAGGCTGACCATGCAACAATGCAAAACCTTTTCTACAACGGTGTTTAAACTTTTTATAGTCTTTGCAATATGGACAGTTTGAAAGATTTAATCATGTGGTTTATCTAATTCTGCATCCTGAAAGAGTAAGAGAAATCAAAAATTGCAAACTGAAATAAGGGATGTTGAAAAATTACACTACAGATTGGTGTCGATTTAATATATCACTCGGATGGATTTTCAACTGACGGCAGGCAACTCGAACTGTATAGTTAATATAAATTACGGCTAGTTTTCAATCGGCTTCGAAATCACAGCATACGGCATCCAGTCACCTAGCGGAGAGGCAACAGACAGAAACGCTTCATTAACCGGGCTGAGATGTTACATTTTTCTACCTGCGACCGCTCCACACGTTGTAACGAATGCATGATGCACTTGATACAACAACCACCTCTCGATGATGTATGGCTAAAGGTCACTGATCAAGAATACACCAGCTTCAGCTGGTGACACCTTAAGCAATTATGTTACTTCTATTAACTGACAAAGTCACATGTTAAATCAGTTAATTTTCTGCAGAAATGTTGTAAAGCAACGCTTAGTCGCGAGGGGAAATGAAACACCACATTGTTCTTTCTAGGATATGTTAACAAATACCGTGATAGCAACATGTAATATAAAGATTGTGCGAGTGGCCCAATGCGCGTGTGCAGGTTGTTTTCAACATCGTATCAGCTGTCGAGACCAATTCAAACCGTCATGAAATGGATCGAAACCAAAAGTTGAACCTTGATGAATATAGTTACCGAAGTTTTAAAAGGTCACCCTGTTGACCCTGAAATTCCCTCAGTGCACCAGTCAGAAGGAGTCGTTGCTATTTACTCAGGAGTAAAGGCATAGAAGACAAGATTACTTGCGTGTTGGTTATTGAAAATGTGTGCAAACGCATGTCATTCATCCAGACACAATAGAAACAAGAAATTGTAGGCCTTTTTTGATCTCATCGATTTTGTTCAATTCGGTTACTCGATCGTATTGACCACCTATTTTTCAAGCTAAAAACTCTAAGCATCTGTGGTTTGGATCATTGCTAAAATTTCAATAATGTTTTTATAGTTATATGCATTTGTTAGCTATACGATACTGAAACTGCAAGTTCATACATCTAACTCTGAAAATAGAAATAACAACATACCTTTGATGTACCTGCAACCATTATTGTTCAGTCAGTAAACAACCTCTTAACAAAAACGTTCACAAAATAAAAACCGTCATTCTTTTGTCCTCCTCCCAAAATTCATTTTGTGACTTATCTGGCAATTGCTTTCAACATTTCTATCCGTTTTTTGGTTATATCTGTTAAATATTTCAACTAACACACGTCTTGCTAAACAAAAATAGCATTTTATAAGGCCCACTGACTTTAAAATTGAAAACTAATGAAATGTGTATAGTACCATACGGAAATAAGGGTTTAACTGTCCTTGAAAACAGATACGTTTGTGATGAATGTGAAATGAGGCTTCACAGCAAGCTACAAAATAATATATTTGAATGAAAAATCACCGCTAGTGCAGAGGCATGTTTGTGAAATTCCAAATTCTTTAGAATGTCTTTCCAAAAGATGCGTTGTAATATGGTAATGATAAAACCAAATGCTGCCGGTGAATCTTTGTCTGTCAGTCTAATCTAAATTAGTACAGCGGGTTTAGAGACTACTACTGGATACAGACAAGCATTTCTGAGGTTTGGATATGACATCAGTGCTATGAAGTTAAACAAAAAACATAAATCAAGACGATAAGCAAAACAGGTAAACATGGCTACAATCAAGACAGTGGTCCCGCCCCTACTACATTTTTAGTCCAGAGCAAGGGTCATTGGAGGTATACGTAATCAGAGTATGTACGAGTATAAATGATAATTCCCCTTGTCAAGAGTCCGTAGGTTGGCATTCCCATGTGAATATATGGACATGTGTAAAATGATAGTTTTTCGTTCAAACCTGTACTGAATCTTATCATGCGTTGGGGTATATTTCGGGTCGGTGTTGCAATCGTTTGCAAGCTATGTAGTATGTTAGTTCTCTGTCCTCATTGATGTTATTGAAGGAAGAAATGTGATATCATTAAACAGTTTGCATTTTCAAGTCATTGCAAACCTTTTGATTTTTTGTTTGTTTGTTTTTTTGTTTGCATATCCAAAACGACAAATACCATGCTGTTACACTCGAATTGAATTGAGATGTTTCAGGTAGCTTAAAAATTTCACTGATCCGTCCCTTCCATTCATTTGCACTTAGCAACTGCAATTTGTTACGTATATTATGTCCCCGAACTAACAACTTAACATGAGAAAAGCCAAATGTAAGTAGCTACCATTCAAGTCAATTAATTGGATTTTTATGTCTTGTTTGTAACGCAACAACGCTTCAGTCGCAAAGTGATCTTCTGTTCAATATGGCCTTTAGTTATACGGAAGCAAAGCGTCTGAAAACATATACCCTAAACAAATAATGCTATAATTTCATTGTAATTTCAGAGCGCGGTCATGTGATACTCGGTCCATACATTGCCTATTTTCCCACAGTCGCCGAGCCATCATACGATAGAAGAGAAAGAAAATCCTTATATAAAGCTATAATTTCCTCGAATTCAACCCCATGGAACACAAATACACTTTACATCAAGTGAAATGCCTGTAAATTTCAGGGACCGATACGATTCATGTGCGACATCACGACTAAGTAAACTATGCCAAGCCGCACCATTTACACACGTTTGACGAGAATGTAATGACCTATTTCATCATAAAACCTTTTACGGATCAAGGCTAGAGATATCTCCGTGACTAATTCGTACCTGCTTTCCCGTCTTGAAAATTTTCTCATACCATGGAAACGGTGAAGGCTGCAGGAGGCAAGGAACGTTTGCCATATGCGTTTTGCCCATGACAAAAGTGGTTAACCAATGCATGCAACAACGCAATACATGTACCTTTTCTACAATGGAATATTCCACTTTTTATGGTATTGTCAACCTTAAAAATTGAGAATATATAATGATATATTTAATTCTGCGTCCTTAACATTAAATTGCCTTCAATAATTTAACACATTTGTGTTTCATACGTTATACTTTCAGACCTACGCTAGGCATGTTAGCACTGTATGTTTTTTCGTTGTCTGTGGTGTAATAAGGTTCCTTTAAACTGCTGCCACTGAGCCGTTTATGACCATTCTAATTAGAAAATCACTGATTATATTACTGCAACTGTTCACATCTACCACATTTGGATTTACTATTTGAATATACCGGGCAATTGTCCAGCCCGTTCGAATTGGAAAGTAGCATAACTTTTTGACGATTATTTGTAAATAAAGAATTTAATACCCTATTCAGGTTTCATATCAATATTTAGGATGGTTACGAATGTGTGAAAGAGTAGATAGTATCGAATCGCAATCGGTTTCCATGTACAAAGTGGTCTCCAATCCAGCCACTAAATATCTGCTTATGTAGACAGAAGTCCAACAGATCCATTGGTTAAGTACAAGGTCTACACCCATTAACATTTGTATATTCCGGGGTATTCTTATAATGCAGAAAAAATGAAACTAAAACTGATTGATTATGGCCTCCAATTATAGGATCCCTAAAGTCATTTGAAAATAACTCCGCATCCTTGTTGTTGTGTATCACCCAGTGTTACGAAGATAGTCTATCTCATACAAAGGATACAATTGCACCGGGTGTCATAGCACCAGCAAAATTATCAATCATAACAACAAGATCTCAATTTTATAAGTCGATATGAATACAAACCCCATTGGCGACAAACTTTTACGTTTTATGAGGATGTTTATGAAATTTGGACGCAACATGTGTTTGAATGATATAAGAATAATAAACGTAGTCAACACTTATTGAAGGAACATTGAGGATTTTTCGTTATGAGTTTGCAACGAGCCACAGTGACGTTCGGATATTAATTTTTACGTTTAAATTTAATATCAAAAGCTGCATTGAAGGTTATAATTGGATGTATCATTTTATTTTTAATTCATATCTATCGTATGATCAAAGCCACGCCTTAAAGGTAATGTTTAAAAAGCCATTCTAGAATAAAAGGGATAGGAATCCAACGGACAAGAAAGGAACACAACAGACAGGAGGACAGAACGACAAACAAATAACCCAAGACAATAGGAGAGCGAATCTCGGGCGATGGCACCTGTTAAGTCTATGTGGTACCATAGTCAATACTTTGAAGATTCCCTATACCTCTCAAACAGCCAAGACGAGATAATGAGATAAACAACATCAAAAAACGAATAGTAGTACCACATATCACTCAGAGTGTTGTAATAGTTAGGAACACTGTAAATGAAATACACTCAACGATAGATATAAAACACTGTCAAATATGCCCGCCAAAGGTGGTTTGAAATGCTATCGTTATCATTGATATCAAGGGAAATTTGCATATATCAATTCTCATTTGTGATAACTTTGCTTTACTTCTTGATTTTTCACCTTTCTGTGTTCTCTTTTGTCTCTGGTAACTTTAATTACCTTAAATTTATAATTTGTACAGAGTTTGCATCCAAAAAGCCTGTAAGTGATTTCAAATCGTCATGTCGGCTCAAGGAGATGGGAATATTGAATTTTCAAAATTGATCGTCCGCTTATCCGACAGAATCAATAACGGTAAGAACAACCATTATGGCGTTTGTTTTTTAATTTTAAACTCGTCATTGATAAACTATCAATGAGAGAAACTATCGTGTACGCGCGCACTCAACGTAAGTTTTGGCGAAAAAGTGACACGCTATAATGAAATACAATGGAGTACCTTTGGGTACGGTCCGCAGTATGTACTCCATTGTTTCCAAAAGTAATAAAATTGCTTATCTTTCTCTTGCACTAATTTTACCCCTGTTTACCATGACACAATTGCCGTGGAAATTAAATCGATTGTACTCACCTGCAAAAGTTAACCACTATTGGTCTTTATCTGAGCAATCCGTGCTCTTCTGATAATTGCGATGATTTCGAACATAATTTGTAAAATAGTTTTCTCTGCAAAGGGGAACTGTTAGTTGTTGCTAAGTATCAAGCCTCAAATATCACCGAATGCTATTTTTAGGTTTGATACGTTGTTCTTTCTTTTCATTCACATTCGTTTTTAGATCACTCCGTACCTTGAAATTTATGATGTACTGAGTCTCGTAGAGAAAAAGTCACTGAGAGTACCTAAAATAAAAGTCGAATCAAAATGGATGCAGATTTTGCTTGAAAACTTACCACACGTGATTATTTCTATTAAATGCCAGTGATCTTGATAAAGCTGTTGACGTATTTTGCCCAATACAGCACGTGAAACGGAATTTTCCGTTTGAAAATTATAGCATTATGACAAATAACATTTTAACGACTGTTTTATAAACTCCGGATGACTAAATAATATACGGTAAATAATGAACTTTTGCATAGTGCGTTTGTGTATAAACACGTTGGCTTTCCTCAAATTTTGTAATGTTTCAATATTCTCTGAATATCTCTACATAGACACATTCGACAAAATGAAGATATTATGTTCGTCGAAAATTGGTGAAGGAAAATTACAGTCGATCACCAAGCCTTCGGGACTGTTACTAGAGTTGGTATACATTGGAGCAATATCAAAAGATGATCCAGACTTTCTCGTTGAAATACTTGAAGAAGCCGGAAGAAGTGATTTGGCGAGGGAAGTGGAGGATTTCGATCCTTCCGATGGTATGTATCGTGTTATTGATTAATAAAAGAAATTATTAATACCAATATCTTAATTTGCCTGTCGTATACTCCCAGGATTATGAAAGAGACATCAGATTTACATATGCTATTGAAAGAAAAGATGGTTTCAGAATAAAATATCTGTAACTAATATTGTAATTGGAAATGTTCTCCGTTGTCGATTGGAAACTAGGCAATGAAATAATACAACTGTATATTACAATGCAATATTAACGTTGACTGTGCCAAAATATCCGTCCATCCATCGATCCACCAACCCACCCGTCTGTCCGAACATACATACATACATACATACATACATACATACATACATACATACATACATACATACATACATACATACATACATACATACATACATACATACATACATACATACATACATACATACATACATACATACATACATACATACATACATACATACATACATACATACATACATACATACATACATACATACATACATACATACATACATACATACATACAAATAACACAGCCTGAGTGTTCCTAATAAACACATATTACTGCTCTCTCAATAGACGATGATTAAACAACCTTGCTTCATGAACGCGACGAGAGCCATGCAATTTATGGAGAAGAACCATCGACACGAAACATAAGAAATTCAGTTAGCTATATCGCTTTTCGAAGCCTATTTTCCAGATGTTCTAATGATTTGATTATAGATTTCACTTTTTTGTTCATTTGCCATACATTTGTTTAAAGCCACAAATTAACGTTCACTAACACTTACGTTAATCATAGTTGTGGCAGCAATTCAACAATTTATAAAACGATAGGAATTTTACCATATATTAGCCTTGACTTTATTGATACCTATTATGCATAGTTATTACACAATTTGATAATGCATCTTTTGAGGAGATTTGTTATGATAATTTTAATTTCAAAATTACATTGCAGAACGGCAAGACAGTCCGTCAGTAATGTTAAGTTAAGCAAGTGGTGATCAAACGCTGCATCATCCTTTAATTATGTAAGCAATCTAGCCTTCATAAATGTAATAATCTCCATAACTGTAACGTCAACCATAAATGTGATAAAATGCGCCCATAAATGTAATATCGCCCATACAAGTTACACAAATCAACCATGAAAGTAATAAAAACACCAACAATAATTGTAATAAATGGAATCCCATAAATGTAACACTTGCCAATCATAAGTATAATAAATCTATTTTGTCATCACATTTGAAGAATTATCCCTTCATTATTTATCCATGAAATAAGGAAAGCAGCTCCACACATTGTTCATATCTTAATTGTTTGCGTTTAGTGTCATTTATATATTTTATGAAAGCATATTTTACATTTCGCTGTTTTGTGTATAGAACTAATTGGCCACAGGGAGACACAACTGTAATATTGTGTCAGTGCAGTCTCTTCTACTCTAGAGTGGACAGACTGTACGCTGATTTTCGATAATTTACCATACTTTCTTCACCAGTCAGATCGAATTCATCTTCAGTAGATAAATTGTGTTTAATAATTCGATAGATTGTATTCCTATGTTATCCCTCTTGAAGTGTGCATATGCTAATTTTGTTTCACTGATGTTCAAGGTAGTGTTCGCATCGTGTTTACTTGATTGACATATATTTTCCAGCCAACATGTTTTTGTGTCGTAAATTTCTGTTATAAGGTTGTATATTTCTATGTTCTTTGTTCTGAGTCGTCTGTTGTAACTTTGTGTGGTATCACTGGTTAACTAGTTATTTTAACGCTTCCTTATTATGTCAGCATTAATGTCTTGAACTGCTTTTCCACTTCCTTTATCTAACAGTTTGATCGGTACCTCGCCGTTTTCTGATCGTGTTCCCAATATATTCTATTCTGTCTTTCAGAAAGGAAACCTAGTTTCAGGAAAGTATGCAATAACATTGCACTAGTCTTATTAAAGTTTATTATTTACTCAGGGCATTGATAAACAAATGATCATATATACAAGTTCAAGTTTATTACATTTGTGGATGAGTTTTATTAATTTATGGTTAATTTTAGTGTATTACATTTGTGGTTACGGGTTGTTGCTTTAATAGTTGGCTGTTTTATTACCTTTGTGGTTAATGGTTGTTAATATTACAGTTATGGAGATAATTATATTTATGGAGGTTACAAGCACCTTATCTACTGAAAATAACAGAGTGCGATGAAGTTTATTTGTCACTTTTTGGGAACAGTAACAATATAATGTTATATTTAACTATGCCTAAATTTACAATAAAAATCTAATTCACGCTCTTTAAACCCTGGGATAAGGCACAGAAACATACAAGTGGAATATGAATACTGAAAAAAGGGCCCACCTAGCCGCCCATTATTCGAAATCTCAACCGTGATTGGGCGGAACAAGAACTTAAAGCAAGGCAGATGTATCTTATCAAGTTGTTCTATCCTTCAGTAACGCAAGGTTTGATGCTGGTATTTCAAAGAGAGTGAAATTTACAAAAGGTGAATTCTCTTAGATATTAAGGATATTTTAAGGGTTGACTCGTTTCCACTTGAGCGTGTATGGTGACATCTGTTAAACTTTAATATGATAATAACAACCAATATTCCTTTAATGTAACAAATTAAGAGTGGAAATCACTCATATAATGACAAATAAACGTTTTGATGAAATAAAAGTCACAGCAGCCGTCGCTGATGCGTGTTATGATTTTTTTTCTGATCGAGCTCTGAATGAAGAAATTGAAGGATTCATCTTTTTCCTCAGTCGAATTCTAAACCTGTCGTATCAGAACCTCAAGCTTAACAAAAGTCGGCAATTCAAAACATATAATTTAATGATTTGACCCTTATCGTTATTCAAACGTACCGAAACCTGTCGTATCAGGCTCCAGATTTCCTAACAGGTAAACAGCATTAAGGTAATTTAACCCTTTGAACCTTGTCGCTGTAAAACATGATTATGTTATGACATGAAAGACATGTTTAACACGCAGCGAAACATGCATGTCATAGGCAACTAGGCTCATCAATTTTAATAAAGAGCTTAATCTCTTGACACTTGCCACAGGTCCCTACAAAAAACAAAATGTCAACAAGTAGCTAGAACAGTTGACCCGAGCATAAATAATTAAACGCAAAAAATAACCAAACAAAATTACCGTTTCCACTTAAAGGATGACTCGTGTTTATGCCGTAGAACTCGATTACCAAACATTCCACCTATGAAGATAGTCACGCTAACACAGAGACAGACAGACAGACAGACAGACAGACAGACAGACAGACACATCGATCTTCTCTGTCACCTTAATTACGCATCTTTCGAGGAGATTTGATATAATAACTTGAATTTGAAGATAATGTTGCAGAGGCCAAGACAGTCGTGTGATCGAGCGCTGCATCATTTCAACTATGTAAACAACTTATCCACTAAACATGACAGAGTGCAATGAAGTTTATTTGTCACTTTTGGAAACAGTAACATAAGGTGTAATATCTTTCTATGCCTGAATTTACAATAAAAATCTAATTTACGCTCTTTAAAACCTGGGATAATATTTTGATGCAATAAAAATCAAAATCAAAATGAAAAATTAAGAATTCAGCGGTACTATGCGCCTCGAAAGTGGACGACTTAAACTTTTGTTCAATTTTTCCTTAAGGAACCTCTAACTATTCTCTTTCAAAATCAAGAATAAACATCGGGGATTACTGAGCAAATTCTAGTACTAGAGAAACGAATAAGCCAAGATTACTCTATATTTAAAGTTCAAAGTGGCTGCTATCCCTGTGTTAACTCTATGGAGAAAAATAAAATTGTCGATTTTCGAAAATCTCAACCGATGAAACGTTTTCTTAAACCAAGAGCTTAAAATAAACGCACACAAGTGATAGATCAGTAAGGAACTGTAAAAGTTTGAGAGTCAAAATATCTGTCCCCGAAGGGCACTCTACTTTAATGATTTGACCCTTATCATGATTCCCACGTACCGAAACTTGTCATATCAGGCTCCAGATTTCCTGACAGGTAAACAGCATTAAGGTAATTTAACCCTTTGAACCTTGTCGCTGTAAAACATGATAATGTTATGACATGAAAGAAATGCTTAACAAGCAGCGAAACTTGCATGTCATAGGCAACTAGGCTCATCAATTTTAATAAAGAGCTTAATCTCTTGACACTTGCCACAGGTCCCAACAAAAAAACAAAATGTCAACAAGTAGCTAGAACAGTGGACGCCAGTACATCTAATTAAATGAAAACAAAAACAAAATTACCGTCTGCCTGTAATGATGATTTGTGTTTATGTTGAGAGAGAGACAGACAGACAGACAGACAGATAGACAGACAGACAGACAGACAGACAGACAGACAGACAGACAGACTGACAGACAGACAAACAGACAGGCAGACAGACAGACAGAGTCAGCCGCACCGCACAATGTTTCAGTACCTCTGTGAAGAATCGAGTAAAACTCGGGCTCTTATACCTTGTCAAGTAAAAATCAGATTCCTATTTGACACATTAATGAAACATGGCAGGTAATTTTTAGAGCAAAATGTAAAATCTCGATGGCATGATGCATTAAAATTTAACACTAGGCACGAAGATACATCTTTCACGGGTAATATAGAAAAGCTGCAGTAACCTACCGACAAGGCCGATACCACTTATGGCATATGTGAAAGGCCAGGGCTAATGTTGATGTGAAGATACTCCTAAGTATGTGAAAGTCAGATCGAGCAGCTGTGGTGGCGCTATCATTTCGACAACAACAACTGAGTATGGCAAACCTCTCACGTTTCTCACGTATGTTTAAAGAAAACCTTGGCATTTTGCAAACTGAATCTACAAATAAAGGCCATCTATGGTAACTAGGTTCTGTTTTGGTTAGATATCATGTATTTTACTAAAAAACGTGTAACCATTGTAATTGCCAGTAAAAATTTGTCACATCAGTTGACGGTCACATCAGTTGATGTCATTGATCATGTGTTGAACGACATATGCAACATCTGTACAAAATTTACGAAACATGGTCTTATAAGGTACGGTCGACAGAAACCTAATCTACAATACAACTATTCTTAGATCTATCGATTTTATAACTTTCACTTAAAAAGGGCGCTTCAATCGACTGTAATCACGATTTATATTACATTAGAATGGATGCAGATCATACATCCCGAGTGAAAGTACGAGGTCGTATGCATTACTGGTGACAGCTTACCGTCAGAAAATATGGATAATGTGAATACGAAAATCAGCATTTGCAGTAAGAATAATGATTATAGAAGCAATGATCTCAAATCACTTCAATGTGTATATGTGTGACAAGAGAATAGCGTCCTACTACAGTAGACTAAATAATTTGATCTTCATTGATTATTGATAATTGTAACGTTACCTTGTCCTCTAAAAGAGCAACCAAAGTAGTAAAGTAAACGTGGGCAACTGTGATTAATAAGAATTTTTACACCCATTTTATTCATTTATCTACATGAAGCGAAGGAAAAATTAACCATCCATGTAACTAAAGTATGACCCTGACCTATATACGAACTCACGCGCAGCAGTGCATTGTCCTGAACTAAGCAGGGAAATTCCCTGCTGAGTCAGGTCCTGGACTTGCGCAATGCGCTATGACTCACCCCCACTATCAAAACGGAACGACATTCTATTCTCTCTCATTTGTTAGATAGATTCTGACTGAGCCGTACCGGAGCCGGTCTGCTCTTACAAAGGCAACCTTCGGTTACGGTTCCGGAGCTGATTCTCGTCTTCTGGATGTGGATTTTATCTGCTGACTGGTCCCTTTTCACTATGTTTGGAGTCGTCGGAACGAGCGGAACCATAGGGATGTTGCGCAATACCCCTATCAGGACGCAGCAGGACTTTCCAGTAGGGAATTTCGCAATACCGCTTTCGCAATACCGGACTTCAGTTGCTTAGTAACTTGTGATGTCATGTTCAATGTCTGTCATTCTACAGTTTTCAGACAAAATTTTCTGTGGAATTTTTTCTGAACCTAACTTTCATATCCATTCAATCCATAATATCGTAGATATCGCTCCAGCGGCGGACTAAATCCTTCTTGTTTTTGTATTTCTAGCGCCTGATGAAATATGTTCTGAATAAGTTCTGACCCCGGAGCCTCTGTTGTTGCACCTTTTTCTTGTATTTGTGTAAGCAGCTGTTTATATTGAACGTAATAATGTTTATACTTCTCTCTTCTTTTTGATACACCCGTTTTCCCTTGTATTACATCAATAACGACACCTGGTATAGGAGTTAAGGCTAACAGTACCGGAACTGTCGGAATTGCCGCTATTACAGCAGAGCTTACAAGAATTCCTTTAGTAATATTAAGAGCCATATCAATTCGACCCATTAATTTATAACTTCGTCGATATGCAGCACTTGTTCTTTCTATGTAATCAGCCAATTGTTCAACGCTTTCAACAACTGAGATGTGCATTTTTTTTACTGTATATGTAAGGGATGATAAAAAATAATTGTAGTAATATAGAAATACAATATGGCAGAAGGAGGAGAAGAAAATATACCACTCCAGGATATCGTTGATGCAAAATTAAATGATGATGATGACGCTACTGCTGAAACAACTTTTTTCGATGATGATACCTTTGCAGAAGCCGATTCTTCCCAGGCCGTCTCAAGCGCGCGGAGCCCGCAGGTAGATCCTACGACTAGATATAAAGTAGAACTTAGAATACAAATGGCTAAAGAATTCTTAGATGAGAATAATATTACTGATGAAGCAGCACGAAACGAATTATTTTTGAATGCAAAGATAAGGGATGGAAAGCTGTATTATAAAGAACTCAGGCTATCAAAAGATATAGGACGTGGATTTAGAACGCTCAAGACAGTAAAAGGAGTAGAAGGAGGATCTGAATTTGTAAGGAAAGTATATAATTATAGTGAGCCCGAATTTGTGGACGTGCATTGCATTCTAAAGATGTGGAAAATGATAAAATACCAGCTGAGAAGATGACGCCAGAAGACATGGGTGTATACAAAGATGAACTGACAGAGTTACGGCAAGATGCTTCTGGTAATGCAGATAAAATACAAGCTTTTGAAATAAAATCGAACCAATGGAACAATCTAAACCCAGAATATAGAGCTATTAATGATGAATTAAGGATTGCGAATATGCGTATTAGCGACCTAACAACGAAAAAGTTAAAATAAGGCTATTGAAAAGAGAAGCTGAAAAACAGTTAAAGGAAATTCCTGAAGATCACACCCAAGGAAAAGAAAAAGCCAAGAAACTACTAGCTGAACTCATAACAAGAGAAGCTAAAGTTGACAATCGAATTGAATACGAACATGGTAAGATCAGTGAGGCACGTGAAAGTCTGGCTACGACTAGGTCTCTTCGTGATGTAATTTCCGATCCAGAATTGTCACTCAGGCTGAAGCTGACAGAGTTATTTAAACGAAATGGTATTACAATAGCTGCAATACTGACTGCCCTTGGAATGACAATATCAACAATTGCCCTGGCTGTAACTAGAGGAGGAGGGGGAGGAGGAGCAAACGCAGGAGGTTCAGGTCCACCCAAAGTATATACAAAAGCGAAAGAAATTGTAAAGCAATTTGGTGAATGGTTAAAAACATTGGCCGCAAAAAGTGCTGCTGCAATACCAGGTTTAATCGGTTCCCTCGTCAGTTTTCTATTAAAAACAGCGAGGATCGGTTGTCGGATTTGTTGGAGAACAGCTATGGATATTTTTAACTGGATTAACATTAGTCATTATAAATAAAATTATGTATTAATATATGACCCCCCTACGGCATCAACATGTTTGGTGAAAAGAATATTGCAAAGTTTCTTTCTAAAAATAAAGACCTGTTTGGTTTCTCTGTCGAATTGGAATGGTGCAAACTTCGGCGGGTAAATCGCCATATCCTTCGAGCAAATCCAGGTGTCCGACTCAAAGATGATAATCTTTATCATAACATTTTAGCTTTCGTGAAGGAATGTCAGAAGACTAACTTCTTTAAGCGACTAGAATTCATAGCTGTATTCCAGGATACTGAGGATGACCAAGAGGCTCATCATCTCCAAGAATATTGGGTCCTTCGATTGATTCGCGACACAGGCAATCGATTTATCTTTCAGTCAGACGGAAATATTTATGTAAAGATGTGATTAATTTTCTTTTTTTTCTTCTACTATATACATTACACGAAAATGGGGTACGATAGAACATTATCACCGACTTTCACCAACCGAATACCGAATGGAACGAAGTCAGAAAGAACTCATCATGTGATTGCTCATAATCCAAGTGAGGCAGATCCAGGCCAGACACTTATCATACGATGTCCGAAGTTAGAAAGCGGAGTACTCTTAGTTCCAGATACTTTCGACCTGGTTTTTGATCTCGAAGTAATGGGAGATGAATATAACCGAGTAGTACAAAATGTTGCAAAAAATTTGGTGGAGCGTATGAAACTCACATTTGAGGGTCAGACACTTTCCGATTTGAGTAAATATAACTTTATTGAATGCTATCGTGATCTCTTCAAACATAAAAAGGAGAGAACAAACATGACACTGTACGGAATTCAGAACGAAAATCTAAGAAAATTAAGAAGCGGTTCGACCGATGCAGATCAAAACGTTGTGGGCGATAAGTTACTTTTCGACACATATAAAACAAAATATGCTATTCGTCTCACTCATCCCTAATAACAGGTCATGGAGTTGCATATCCAAAAGCGTTAGGGAGTCATATTGAATGGGAATTACGTTGGCACCCGCCCCCCAATTACTTGTCAGTAATCAGGTTGTTACAACCAATTATAAATTAAAAAACATTCAAATGGAATACGAGACAATTTCTGACCTCGATCTCGCGAGGTCAACTGCTGGTTATTACAACGGTGGAAAAAGTTACCTTTACGAGCATATACATTATTTTAGAACAATCCCATTCAAAGAATTGGACACGGTTATCAATGAAAAATAAATGTACCACGACGTAGCATTAGAGGTATCGCTATACTCTTCACTAAAAATCAGAATCAGACAGAACTGAACAGTGAACTTTTCTTTAACCCCTCCATTGAATCTGTGTCTGTATCAATCGAAGGCATTGCAAATAAAGTGTACGCTCAGAAGATGATACCAAGACAATTTTGGCGAGAGGTGCGACGGTATTTTGCTGAAGATAAAGATTGGTGTGAAATTGATATAGATGAGGCCGATTATTTGAAGAATAAATTCTGCCTGTTTATCGATCTGCGTAGTTTTAAAGATATTGAGTTTCATGGAAATGGTTTAAAAGTAATGAACACAAAGGACGGAATTCAACTTGAGATCCTGAAGAAAGATGCCTCGTGGGGTGGCGATGACGCTCACAATGATAATATATTTGCCCACATTTATGTTATCAGTGATGCCCTGGTCTCTATTGAAAATAGTAGATTAAAGTCTTTACAATTTTAACCATGACCCGTCAGTCCTATCGGCCATGTTTCTGCCAACCATTCGCCCGTGTCTGGATTGTATAGCTGCACACGTTTGATATCATTTGGTGCCATCATGATTTTACTGCGCTTTTCACTACGGATTTCTCCAGCCTTTTTCGTACAAACTGTACAAACTTGTGCCGGCTCCGGCTTCTTCCCAGTTTCAAATAGATCTTTATAATCTTCAAAGTTTAAATGTTTTCTAACACAAACATCTTTCACCCTTTATTTTTTTTCGTCTCCGAAGTTGGAGTTCGAAAAGCATACACTTTCGAGCGTATGCCGACAAAATCAAGAATAGGTGCACCATTCAACTCATCTTTAAATTTACCTATCACTTTTTTATTAATCTTCGGAAAGTTGGGGGCGGAACTCATCCCACTAGTATCATATATAGACTTCTCACCATTCTTTTCAACATCTTCTCGGACTATATCATTGAAAGTTACGTCCGGATCCGGGATCGGTACACTGTAAACAAAACTGTCAGTATCCATGTAGGCTAATCGTATTCCAGGGAACTTGACCCGAAAGTAATTGTAATGCGTCTCATACATTAGCAGCTTAGAAAGTTCAAGCACTGCGGCGCCGATGAAAACTGGTTTTACATATTTATGCTCATCCGTTTTCAGTTCCAGTAGGGCACTGTCGCAGGAATCGCCATCCTCTTCGGAAGTTATGAAAGTTATATGTTTCATCTTTGGATTATACTTCTGAATCTTTTTACGTCCACTATCCGTGCCGTTCCAGTCCGAAACAAATTTAAAGTCTCTGTACTTTCGAACATCTTCTATTGTCTTACCAAACATTGCATTATTCATCAGCTTATAGAAATTCTTTTCGAAATCTGTCCTCCCCTTTGTCCTCATTTTAGTGTTAAAGTCAATATATTTCGCGAGACATGGAGCTTCATCGAAAGCAAGCACCCGATAAATCTTTTTCAATCTCATTCCCATCCGAAGATAGAATTCCAGCAACTTGTAGTGTAAGACGTATCTCTCTCTATCCATCACATTTGTAATCAGTCGACCGCCCTGCCTCGGAAATTCATAGTGATGCGGTGCTAATGGCAAATCGCTGTGTTCTTCATGTAATTCGGGGGGATATTCTAAGTCTACTTCTAGAAAACTTGGTGGAAAGGTGGAACCAGGTCCCCACGCTCCGCCGTCTCGGGCCCCCGCTCCGCCGGCGGCCCATTCCTCCCACTCTTCCATCGTCATCCAATGAAGTCCGCCCGTAGGCATTGCCTGACTCATTGCCCAGCCGTAGAGATTGTTTGCATCGAGATATTTTATTTCGGTCACCGGCTTCTCTGGATCGTAATTCGCGCCAGCGTAAGCAGGATGATTTGTCTGTAAATAATGAATATTACACTGGCTGATGCCGCCTCGAATTCCCCGTTGTACGAAATTCATCTGCTCATCATCTTGAATGAGTTTAAATTTATTACCTGTGTAAAGTAACATAGCATCCCATGTCAAGCCGGGCGCTGACATATAGTGGGCTGGATCTAACTTATATGCTTCTAAACATGTGTCACGGAAATTTTCGAATATATTCGCAAGAAGGAGAACGTCAGTCTCACAATAGAATTCCATATAATCACGAATCGTCTTACATCCAACTTCGTCCCATACTCTTAATGCATGTTCGTAATCGGACTCTGAAATCCCCTCTTCCGTCAATTCGCTATAAAATTCCCCCCTCTCTGGGAGTTCACCCTCTTCTAATCTGTCAACCGAGTCTAAATATTCGTAGGGGAAGAAACCTTTCGCCCTTGAATGTCCGGGTACGAAAGTGGGGCCGCCGTCCACCCATCCTCCGGCACAGTTTTTGCCAACTTCGCCAATGACCCCATCATCAGCTGAGCACTGTCCATAAACTTTATAGAAAAGAAACGTCTCTTTATCTCCCTCTTCCCATCGACAACAATTGAGCCACTAAAATAAATGTTTTTGAGAGACCCATAATTCCACCATTACCCGTCTTAGCTATTAAATTTGGCTCTTGTCCGGGACCATCATCTATTTCATGTAATTCTTTCAAAATAAAAGAACCATCGTATCCCTTGAGGTTGTGAAAGTAGATAGGAATGGTTCTCGACGGCCGGCATCCTTCGCAATAGAAGGTCGCCTCCTCCTTCACTACTCGGTATCCTGCCGGCTCTCCACATGCAATACAGACTGGATCACATCCGTCACGCTGGTAATTAGATCTATCTTTCATCGGTATTATTTTCCAATAATACGATTTCGAATAATACTCGGCCCGTTCTTTCATATCCTTCAGAAAGTCTGTAACACAGGATAGACCTGTGAATGTTCTTTTACCATAAACAGTGGGTCGGCCCGGGCCTCGTTCCGAAGGTCCCCGCGATCCTCCCCACCCCCGTTCCACCATAACATACGAAAGACAAATTGGAATGTGTCGGCCTGTCCCCTTCTCAATAATTGCTTCAGTATCTGCATAGACGACGTAGGGGGCGGGGACCTTCTTCCGATGTCCTTCGAATTGACACACTTCCTTAGGAAAAACTGGCTGGGAGTCGTCTGTTCCACAGTACACCTGATGTATTTCTAATTCTTCTGTTGACTTAAAACCTCTTTTACAAACCATACAAATACACTTCTGTCTGCGCTCATTCTTTCGATTAGTACGAGAATTACGAAGGCGATTTTCCGCAGTAATTGGTACGAAGTGAGAACGGCCGCCGTCTTCGCCAACTATCAGTAAGATATTTGCTATTTGATTCCTATCGCTCACCTTCGGAAGATATTTGCTATTTGATCACCTTCGGCTCCGCTACTATATAACACAGTTATGTCGGACGGGGGAGTGGGATCATTTTCGTAGATCTGAAATACTTGAAGTTTGACCCCTGGATTTTGCTGCTCGAAGCGCCTGAATACAGTCATATCGGCGGGCGTGGGCGTGGGTATTCCTCCCAACAGTAGTCAGCCATAAATGGAGCGTACGTATTCCATTTTCTCCTTACCTGACCACATTTCTTTTCACGAAACTCGGGGTCGGTCAACTTTAAACTTGCTACGATGGCGTATTGAAAACAGTTCTCGCTGCCTGAAGGTAGCACCAGATCGCTAACACAATGCTTATTTTTTAACCATCCGGGAAGTTGGACTGCGCCAGCCCCCGGGCCAGCCCCGAGTAAAACTTCTACTAGAATTACTTCAAAATTAAGTATCTCCTCGAGAACGAGACCAGAACCCTCAACATTTTCAATTGTATCAAGCATACGATCGTAGCGATCTATTAATTGTTGCCCCACATCCAATCCCGATCCTCTTACATCTTTTGTGTATGTATCTTTTAATTTAACATACAATGTACGCGGTTGTGTATTACCAGTTTTCGGATCCGATAATTTGACTTCCATTTCGGTATAAACAGAGTACATCTTTCGTTCTTTGACCATACCTTCAATATCCACCAGCTCCCCGATATCCTTGACTCGCTTGACTTCAGGAAATTCTTTTCGTAAAACTGCTCCTTGAATGCTGTATGTAATCGACGGGCCATAATAATCTTTATGATATATACTATCCTAAAAATTTTTAAATGAAAAATAATTATTCTATGATAGGTCATCAAAATCCACTATAATATTTTTGTCAGCATTTATTTGTTTATATATCTCACCTAATCTTTCTAAGTCGACTAGTTCTTCCGCATCTTGAATTTCTGGTTTATTAGGCGCAGCACAAAATAACCTCTCAACAGTGAAAGAAAGAGCACGCTTACTTAAGCGCGGTTTAAATGCTAAGAATTCTATCTTACTACCTTTTCGGATATTACGAGGTACAATAGCAGGATTTTCTCGGACTGGCAATGGGCTCACTGCTTTAAAACCGCAGTCAATTTCTTGAACCATATCAATACATGTAGCGAAATCGTGATTTCTCCCTCCCCCTCTTTTAAACTGAAATTTAAAATACGCAACTGGCTGTGCCTCGCTCCCTCGCTTCCGATACACTTTAGATGGATTGTAAAATCCAGTCTTGGAGTGAGCGGCCAGGCTTAGAGCATAACTTTTAGCAGTAGATGCATCGAAACTTTCACCTAGGGTACGGAATATTATTAAATCAGTAAACTTTTGAAGACTCGGTTGCCAACGGACACACACCCCATCACATGTAGCTGGATCTTTAGAACCATATTTAGGTCCGATGTTGAAAACTACTTCTAGCTCACTGTCTACGTATATGAAAGGATCTACATATTCACCAAATACTAATTTGCCTCCATCATCAATTTTGATGTTTTCTCCGGTTTCAAGTATTTTTATTGCAGTTGAAATAGAAAGGATTGTCATTGTCTTATCGTATATATCTTAATAAAAATAATTTAAAAATTTTTTTCTATGATATAGTATCCTAAAATGTCATACATATTCATAAATGGACCAACTGGAAGTGGTAAGAGTTACGATGCAGTAAATTGGCGGAGACTCACGTACCAGAATTTGACACTAGTTTTTCCAGCAACATTGCCGACTTTTATAATGGGCGCTCCCCCGTTTCGATTGCTGATTTTCAGAAACAGTTTATAGAACATACGCTTAGTTTACAATGTCAGGCTGGGAGGAGGGCCTCCCCTTCAGAACAATACATTATTTGTGACTCTTCCATAATTCAACATCTGACTTTTTCTCAAATCCGGGGCGTTTCCACGGAGTGGGAAGAAAAAAAGATTGTTTCTAGAGCATTTGACCATTTACCCAGTTTCATTATCATATTCAAAGATATGCCTTGGGATTATTGCAGGCGGAATGTGTTGACTCGAGCCAGGTCGTACGAAATAGCCGCCTTAGAAGAACTAGAAGAGATTCACAACAAGTTCAAACAGACTTTCTTAGAAATTTGCCACGACTATAGGCTTCCATGTTTGGTAATTCGGAACGCTCTTACCCCCCTCGTTCTCAAGAATATACTTAATCCAACAATTGATACCGAGACAGTCGGACCAGTAGAATATCCACGAGCTTTTGACTTTGGAATTGCATGGAGCGGCGGCAGCCAGGGATTTTTAATAGACGGTTTCAAGGAGGAGGAACTTGAAAAAGCGTACTTCCCACCTGGTCAAGAACAACTAGAACAACCTCGAGTCTCACTAAAGAACCTACACAAACTTCTTAACGCTTGTGAATCTGTGTGTGCTTATAATGCTTCGTTTGACCTACGAGCACTTGACATTATGAAACCCTACGGTTCTGAAGGGACTTTGAAGTTACTTGTCTATGGCTCATGTCAGTTGTGTACATTATACTTCAACCAGAACTTATCGATAAAGCTGAAAAAGGGGGACTCGAAAGAACGGACTGTGGTAACATGAGAAGTCGTTTTGAAGATCTTGCAAACTTAATATGTTCAGGAACTGAGATACCACCTCATCCACATACGGCCGAAAAAGATGCAGTAAGTGAACATTACTTACGACAGTACATGATAAATACTTGGCCAGGTGGGGGGTGGAAGTGGGGTGGTAAACTGACACTTTCGGCTTTCAAGAAATTAAGACTTTTTCCATGGTTCTTATTGAATAACTTTCGTAAATACTTACGTTAGTACTTACGTAGTACTTACGTTAGTACTTGACAAGTACCAGCACAGGAACTTACGAAGTTCTAATAACATTTTCCTCTGGCTCCCAACTATTGAAACTTTCTGGATAACCTTTCCATTTTATCAGATAATATTTCTTTCCTCTAATTTTTTTCGTCTTCAAAATTCGTTCTACTCTGTACAGCTCGTCGCGTTCCGAAAGGGTGCTCTGAAGTTCATCGGAGTAGAAAGTGCCAAGTATTTCCTCTCCATTCAGATCTTTTATTTTGTAAACTGGTGGCGTTCCCAAGCCAGCTGCGTACACCACTTTTGAAACTACGAAAATCTCCTCTGTCCAATTTGGTAAATATCCTTTCTTAAAAGTGGTCTTGTATTTTGTAATTCGAACCCGTTCTCCCGGCTTGAATTCAGGGTTAGCTCCCCCGGCTGCCAACTCAGGACCGAATAGTGTATAAAATGCCTGCCAATCGTTCTCCTCTGTTACGTCCCTGGGTTTCATTTTGATACTTCCATGAACGGTGTTGTTGTAATTCTCGAGAAGTTCTGGTAAAATAGAAAGCCATTCACGTGTCTGTCTGTATGTAAAGTATTTCCACATCATCGTTTTAAGAGTACGATTAAAACGTTCAACGACGCTAGCTTTTTTGTCACTGTAGGTGTGAAACCAGTGAATTCCCACCTCCTCCAACCACCCCTGCATTTTTCGGTTCGTAAATTCCCGCCCCTCATCTGTCTGAAGTTTGTCGGGCCTTCTCCCGGATTTCTTAATCACGTCTTGTAGCGCCTTCAACGTATCATCAGCCGTTTTTGACTGTATCGGCCTGGCCCATGCGTATTTACTGAGCACATCGATTACTGTTAGCATGTATCGAATGTTACGATTCTCTTTTGCGAACGGGGGAGGGAATTCCACGAGGTCAGCCTGCCACTGTGAGTCTATCGATGTTACAAAAACGCGCCGGCCCGTAGCACGAGTACGAGGTACCGGTTTATGTAGATTATAAGTTAGCTGAGTTTTTAACCACTCCTGCACCTCTTTCTTGGTCACTTTCAGTCCGCTGGAGCGTGCTGCGTCATATAATTTTTGTACACCTCCAAAACCAGTTTTCGGGTTGTAATATAATTCTCTAAGAGTACCTTCGGGATTCCTATCGGTAGAGCCTTCAGCTTCCATAATTGCTATATTATACGAATAATTTTATGCCGTACGGATGCTGAAAATTAAATACTAGTTTACTGAATTGTATCCTTTTCAATTGCTTGATTAGGCCCACGGCTTCCCGTTCTGACATCTCCATTCCATGTTCTTTTATAATAGTTGTGTTGTCTATCTTGTTAGGTGTGTAAAATAGTACTAACATCTTTATGTTTGCCCTGAATGGTTTACTGATACTAGTATATTGCTGAGTCAGAACCCAGACAGATAGTCCGTAGTGTCTTGCGTTGAAACCAAGTTGGACTAAAACATCACTGCGCTTCTTCATATCTTTGGACCAGGCGCAGTCGTCGAGTACTATTAAAGTTTTCGTGCCGGCCCACTCGTCCCTTACGTATGCTAATGTATCATTCACAGCATCGGGTCCGACCGGAAACACGAATACATTATCTTCAGCGAAAATGAATCTTCTATTATACGTTTTATTAATCATGAATGTTGGGCAAATGAATATCACATATTCGAATTTTTCTCGGTACGGACCTGTGAGGAGATCCATTACATATTCTGTTTTGCCAGAATCTGTCGGTCCATTTATAATCATGTTGAATGGCGGGGTAGCGTATATTGACATTTCCTCTGGATCTATATATTTAGTGACTTTATTCCAGTACCTACAATAGTAATGAATATTGCTAAAGATAACAAACCAATTTTACCATATTCGTGAATAGGGTCTGCAGATGCTGCCCGTTCCGGGGAGGGGAGGGGAGGCCCCCGAGTCGTGTCATTGTGAGGTGACTCTCCGGGCTCGTCCTGCCACTTCACAGGATCCGGACCCCCTCCTTCCATCTCATGTATAGCACTTTCTCGAACTTCCGTGTTTATATCACCGTTCACCCCGAAGACCATAGATTCAGTTGCGTATTGCAATTCATTATTATAACCTGAGATCGCCGGGCCCGAAAGAATGACCATCTCAGACGGCAAGAGAAGTAAATTGGGCGAAACTGCCATATCAAGTTTGACACCAGTATTCATTATTGTGTCTTGATATCGCCTATAACTAATTACTTTGTCGGTATTGCGAATTTCATCTTCGAGGAGAACGCCGAATTCTTTTCGGACTTGCTCTGCACTGCCAGTATCACCTACTATGGTACTGCGAATATTCGCTTGTGCACCGAGTATGCAATATACGTAGGCTTCAAGACTTTCATTGAGGCGGGCTAGGCCAGCCTTTGTCAATCCCGAGTCTCCCTTCAGAGGGATGAAACTATTATATTGTCCCTCCGATCCATCATTTCGGAAGAAATAGTAGTGCGGTCGTTCTTTGTCGGACAGTACATGTTTTTTCTTTCCAAAAATGGTATGTGTATAGAAAACGCCTCCGTCGGCGGAGAGGAAAAAGTCCCGACCGTTGTATATCGCTTTTGGCTGTCTAACGGGCCCGCGATTAGTGTAATATTCATATCCATAACCAAGACCTTTATTTTGACCTTTTCGATATCGAAAGTCGGACTTCGTTGGACTTATATTTCCAAATTCTGTACATAGAAGTTCATATTGGACGAGATTGTACGGATTGTCGCCCGCTTTGAAGGTGGGGGTATCGTCTGGAAGTGCAACGCCCATTTCGTGAAGGATACGACGTATTGTAAAATATACATGGAAACGGCAGAATGATCGTATTTGGGGCGGAAATTTCTTATCAAAGAGATGGGCGAATGATATACCACAACCAGTAGTGCTGCACCATACGGCGAAATTCAGTTGCTGGTCCCAGTATTTCATGTTTGGACCGCCCAGCCAGACATTACTTTCTTTCGCTGATCGATGAGTGATTACGTTATCTTTAAATATATCCCGTGGATGAAAAGTAAATTTATCTGTCGGCGTTACATATATTTCTAAGTCCATGAGAATAGGTTTTATTCCCCCATTCGGTTTGGAAGGAATATCAGCATGCTGTACTGTCGGTACGCTCGTCTTATTCAATTGAAAAGCAACTGGGAATAGGTCTGTACTCATTATTCGTGTTTCTATATACATATAGATTTTAATGGAGGAGAATTTTCCATACTTCGGAATCGTACTAACATTCCAGACCATGTTAATATTATATTCGGATTCAGGTTTAAACGATTTTTTTTTTTTTACTAAGAATAGATAACATACTGCAAACAATGGAGAATTTAATAAAGACATCAGCAGCGGCAAATACGACAGCGCATTCCGAAGGGCCAACCGCAGCGTCGGACAATAATCGATCCATAATAGAGACTAAACGTGAAAAAATACTCTGTGTCATCGCAAGTGGTCAAAGCAAGTTATTTTTTGGTAAGGAGATTTCAGTTGCTGACGTAGAAAAATGGAAAGATGAAACGGTGGTTAAAGCCTTCAAAATGTACGAAGCGAAATACAGTTCTCTTATAAGTGATACCATCACTCAAAGTTTCATAGATCTAGGAGCCCGCGCAATAAGTCAGGTAGTTCCAATCGATGATCGAGATAACTATGCCACTGATCTTAAAAAGGATTTTATTCTAAACAGTGAAATAAAACGATTATCAGGACGGATAGGGTACACATGGGGGCCCCTGATTGCTCTAATTTCCACCGGTTTAATTACGGGTAAACATTTAAATTTTAAAAAAATCGGGTTTAATATAGTACCTGAAATAAATGGATTCAACTTCGTCGACTCAGCAAACGGAAACGACGACGGGACCCGGACCGCAAACGGAAACGACTCCGTCAGGGACGACCTTACCAGAGGCTCCGCCAGGGACGATCCTACCACCAACACCGACACCTCCGACACAGCGCAACGTAGAGAAAATTTTGTTACCGCCGAAGCATCCAGGGAGAGTTGCTTCAGGGAAGCGACTAGCAGAATGGAACAGGAAAAACAAGGAGAAGAAACGCCAAGCAATGATTAATGATAGCGATGCGGTAGCGACTGAAGCAGACCTACCGCCTACAATGAAAGAACAGTGTGATAATAATTCACGCTGGTATAATAAATGTTATCTTGTTTTAGGAATTGTGGGAGTTTCATTGACTGCATTAGGACTATATTGGGGGCGTGCTCGACATATTTGTCCTCCCCGGAAAGATCCTCCACAGAAAGCGAAAAAAACAGAGCACGTAGCAGCTCCATCCGGAACAGTTCCGACAGGGGTTCCGAGGGGAGGGGAGGGGGAGGGGGAGGGGAACCCCAGCTCCTCGACATTGTATGAGATGGATTAACTCCCCCATATTTTTTTTTTTATTTTTTATTTTATATACTAGTCAGCAATCATGGATATTAAAACAGTTGTAAACACAATGTACGATGGTATTGTAATCGCAGGACTTGCGATGGGATATCTTATGATCTCCAGCAAATTTCTGAAAATAGATATGGCGATCCAAGTCGTCCAAATTTGACTCGATTGGCAAAATTAGGCGGTGCTACTGCTGCTGCGGTTGCGACAAAAGATCTTCTTGAACAGAAAAATATTATTCCTGCTGAACCTTATACTCGTAATGGACACCTTCGGAATATTATTCAACAAAAAATTTTACTTAGTAATATATACAACGTACAACGATGATCATTTGGATTGAAAGTCAAACAGGTGAACCTGTTACTGTTAATTTTTACCCTTGTATTGACACGACACAGTTTACGAAGATAAGACTGCTAGAGTGCGGACTATATAATTCATGGCATAACATAACATCGACGAATAATGTAATAAAATATCAAAAGGTGACCAACCGAAGAAGACTAAATCAATACGTCCAGGTAACTACAATATCGATACGTTAAACAAAGCAATCGGGTTGAAGCAAAAAATTAATTTGAAAAACATCTGCCGACAAACCATGTTTATCTAACTTTGGCTAAAGATATTAAAGTCTATTTCAATGCCACAGTAGCTTCGCCAACGTCGTCGGCTTTTCAGATAAACCTGAGAACAACCCAGTTATAAAAAGTACTATGAGTCCGAAGAAAGTGGATTTCTTAACAGTCACTAAATATATAGTTCATTCAGATGTAGTCGATGTTACTGGAAATTATGTTTCATTTGGTTCGGGTGCCTCCGGAGGATACATACAGGGGAAAGTATCGAACTGTTTACAAATACTTCCCATCCGGGATACGAGAGAAATAAGTGAAAAGGTTACTTACGATTTTAAAAACAGAGCAATTTCTATGCCATTGAGAAAAGGGGGAGATTACATGAATTCAATTCGTATCTGGATAACGGATCAGGATGGAAACATGATCGATTTCAATAACTGGCCAATTAGCTTTTGTATTGAATTATTGTAGTCGTTCCGCCTACCGGTGTAACATAAACCATCCCACGACCAATCCTCCAGCAATATAAATCATTTCATATTTCTTTTGCTCAGGACTGGGCTGATAATAATCTGAGAATTGAACTGCTTTGCCTTCGGAACGGCCTGACGTAGAGTTGCTTTGCACCGCTTCTGCTTCTTCCAGGATTTCTGCATCTGTATCTCTTAATTCTGCCGCAGCATGCGCATCCTTTGCCTGATTTTCTCTTTCCCAGTCAGCCTGTAGTAATCTTTTTTCTGACCAGACGTTGCGATCATGTTCAAATTTTTCTAATGCTTTATCATGTCGGACCTTTTCTTCAATAAGAGCATCACCATTACCGGAAGCTTTGTCCGATAATATTTCCTCCTGTGAATGCCGTTGCATTTAATACAGCACCGAGAACTGTCATTCCTATAGCTGAAGCCATGGTTGTGTATATTACAAGGTATTATTTTAATTTTCACTGTATATAGGTCCCTACGGAGTATGTCTGATCCAAGTGGCTTCGGTCTAGGTACAATTCGTATGCAAAATCTTGAGCTTGAAGATCTGAGTGATGTTAAAGTTAACAATAATACTAAGATGGCTGCTAATCATAATAAGGATTACGTCCTTCGTTATAAAGACCGCGAAAAATATTTCGTTTTAGCCAATGCCGCGGTGCAATCCCACGAGCATGCTGTAGAATTTTCCGAACTTAAAGACATTGATGAAACTGTAATTGACGCCACAAAGGCTTCGAATGATCCTACTCCTTTTGCTCTGACATGGGATTCGGCTAGTCAGAAATTCATGCCTTATAATGTGCCGCGTAACATCTTAGATATATTGGATAGTGAAATTAGTGGTGGAGTTGCTGAACTGCCAGGAACCCCAAATGTTATTTATTTCGATAGCAATGTTAACAAGTACAAGTTGCTAGATTTTCGTCGTTGGCTTACTCCTAAGAATCCATACATTGCACTTCTTGGTATACCGATTCACCTTAAAATTAGTCCTCTTAATACAAAAATGAAGGCAGCTAATACACTGCGAAGGTGGATAAACGAGGGGAGAATTATTGCTCGTATACAGCTAGCGGAGTTCCAGTAAGATTATTTTGGGACACAACTTTAAAGAAACTGGGTCTTAAAGTGTGGGGGAGGAGGTGGCTGAATTAAATTTACAGACTGTAAATCAACAGATGCTGATAATATGAAAATAATTGAGCATGGTACAGTTGTTATCAAATGTATAAAATTAGGTACAGGAGACGAGTTTGATGATTTAGTTGGAAATATTGCTATAAAAACAGATTCAAGAACACCTTGCACTATTATCATAACTATTGATAAAGATAAAAAAGATTTAGATATTTTTACTCATACCCAGGAAGAAAGTAGTTCCAACAACATTTCATTTGTTAAAAAAGATACAACTACTTACACTTTAGATATCAGTACCATTTATCTAAAACGTCTCATATTGTTTGAAGTAATGGTCTTCAGACATATTTTAAGTTCGGAGGAAAATTCTAAAATTTTATCTATCGGGTGAACAAGTTCGTACCGATAGGAACTAGAGTCGTTCAGAAACCTATCGGAACGATTTTTCAGAAAACTGTAGAATAACAGACATTGAACATGACATCATAAGTTGCTAAGCAACTGGAAGGGTATTGCGAAAGCGGTATTGCGAAAGTCCTGGAAAGTTCCTGCTGCGTCCCGATAGGGGTATTGCGCAACAGTGTTCCGGTAGGGGAAAATCTCGTTCCGACGACTCCAAACATAGTGAAAAGGGACCAGCCAGCAGATAAAATTCACATCCAGAAACGAGAATCAGCTCCGAAACTGTTCCGATACGGGTCTTTGTAACAGCAGACCGGCTCCGGTACAGCTCAGTCAGAATCTATCTAACAAATGAGAGAGAGAATAGAATGTCGTTCCGTTTTGATAGTGGGGGTGAGTCATAGCGCATTGCGCAAGTCCAGGATCTGACTCAGCAGGGAATTTCCCTGCTTAGTTCAGGACAATGCACTGCTGCGCGTGAGTTCATATATAGGTCAGGGTCATACTTTAGTTACATGGATGGTTAAATTTTCCTTCGCTTCATGTAGATAAATGAATAAAATGGGTGTAAAATTCTTATTAATCACAGTTGACCACCTTTATTTTACTACTAACCAAATATAGTGAAAATTATTCTACTCTACCAGCGAGGGCGCCAAAGAAAGAGCCAAAAGAGTATGCCGATGACAACATTTGGAAAAAAATAATTGCAAACATAAACATAAGTTGGTAGACTGTACTGACTGATTTGGATAATAAAACATGCTATATTTCAAACTGGTTGAGCGGCACCGATGTCCCCTAACAAAATAATGTTAAAAACTCACATCAAGAGAGAAAAGTGACAGCACAAAACAATCTGAGATTTATTTATTTATTAATTTTATAACTCATTAAACAGGCGAATGCCCAATTATAGGATGAGGTACCCATAACTACCCAATGGAGCAATGACGAGTAAAGTGCCTTGTTCAAGGGCACAAAACAGCACCGCGCTGTAGTCTCGAACTCACCATCCTTTGACAGTGAGTCGGATACTCTGTACCTACCTGGTCTCAAACTCACCATCCTAATGGTGAGTCCGGTACCCTAACCATACCCCACGGTGCCTCACTATTCCCTACTCTATTACTGTAAACTTTACATCTAATGGTAAACTAGGAATAAGGTAAAACATTTCCTCGACTTCTCAAAATTGTTTTGGAAAAGTACAAAAAATCAGGCCGTCATCATTCTTGTACCGAAAGTCATGTTCATGTAGGAGATTGTTAGATCTCATTTAACTTTCCATGTTCATCCATACATGGAGTAAGTATTACCAGTTGGAATTCGACAAAGACCGTTCGAAATGACACGGTCGGAGCTTTATAATCATGACAGCCTGCAAAATGTGCAATGTCGGACCCACAGATGTTTTCTATAATTTCATATTTTCACGCCACAAATATACCACCGAAACAATTCACTTTACATTGTGTACCTTAACTGCGAGCCACACGGCTCACTCGTCATGATGTTAACGTCACTTCGTCAGTAAAATTCGTTGTGTATAAGGGTCCATAGCTGTGGCTATCGTGGTCAACTACTTCGCATTCAATCTGAAATCTACTATCACTCATCAATACCCTGATTATTAGAGACTCACCACACATTTGTTAACAAACCCGAACAAGATTCACTTGAACACCAATGATCTCCCATTCAAGTGAGTGAAGTCCTGCAAACTTTTATCATGTGCCAAAGGTAGACTAAACAAATGTACTCGACCGTGATAATCGAAATTAAAATCTTAGACATAAAAGTTCAATTCGGAATTCTTCGCTCCATATATAGGTCGAGACTCTGTGAGATCATGAGGTGTTAATTTGGTACTCATCTCTTTGATGTACTCAGAATTGTCAGACGACATGATAGGCCTAGATTAATGGCGATCAACTAGAAGATAAAATTGTCGTAAGGGCACCTGTGCTGCATGGTCTGTCACTTAAGAAAACGTGACAGCTAATGAGGCGCTACATTGGAAAATTGATGGATTCGCAAGCCTGAAATGATAGCATACCCTTTGTAGAGCTCATCAGGTAGTGCTCTGCAGTGACAGATATTCAGACTCTCAAATTTCCATGATTCTTTTCTGAACCATTACTTGCGGGACTTCATTCAAAGCTCTTGGAGAATGAATATTTTCAAACTTTAAATTTTTTCGAAAATCGAAATATCATCTTTTACAGGTCCAAGCATTATTGTGATCTCCCTGAAAATTCCTTTAGTATGTAGTTCTGGACTACGCAGTTTTAGTGAACAATCATCTGGCTAAAATCGGCCTGCACATCGCAGTCGTAACCACTACGTAATTCATTGAGGTAGGTATGAATGGTGCTATCTCTATGGTAGGTGCACGGTTTCATCTTTTGTTTTAAATTTTACCATTTGTTTATTCAATCGGTGTGGCCAATTGCATATAGGCTACTCTAACCTTAATAAGTTTGTCAACGGTGATGAGATAAGACGAAACTGGTGTCCAGCCACACTGTGTGAAATTCACATACAGCTGAAAAACTGGGATTGGTCGCAAATTAACGTCGTCCATTTACAAGTCCATCACTGTGCAGATTGTTTATAAAAAAATGAAAAATGTCCATACAAAGTATGGACATAATTCATAGTTAACCTACATGTACAACGCTCCTCGGGGACAGATATTTGGACTCTTAAATTTTAACAATTCTTTTCTGATCTACCACTTGTGAGGGCTAATTTTAAAGCTTTTGGAGTATGAAGACAAACTATTACCGTCTTAGTTTTTCAAACATCGAAATTTTTACGATTCCCCATAGAGTTAACTAGGATGGAGGCCATTTTGAACTTGAAATAACAGCAAATGATGGGTCATGTGTTTCTCAGGCACCAAACTTTTCACATCGACTTTGTTATTAAATTCTAATTTGGTAAGAGTATCGTTAAAGTTTTACTGAAGAAAATGTATTAAGCAATGGTTTAACTCTGTTACTTTCGAGGTGCATACTACCTTAAGAGAATTAGCCAAAAGCCGGAACTGACTGTTGACATTTTAGTAAAAGAATACTTGCCAAGTTGGAATGAAGAGAAGGGGGATTACTATATACACTCTATATACTATATGCAGATCAATTTTCTCGCATCAACATTATTATCATTGAACGATTACGACCACTTTTGTCCATTATCACATTCCCCACCCCCTCCCCCAGAAAACAATGTGTTGAATTTCGTCCTCACTGCAGTGTTTGTTTCAATAAAGCCAGTTAGCCAGTCATGTAATCGGCGGACATCGCCAATTCAATTCCATTTTGTCATGCATATCACTGCAAACGGTAATATTGCGGACGCGATTTTGGCAGAAGTTTTGTTAAGAATTCTTTTAGATTACAAGATGCACGATACGGTAAGATGTGATACGATAAGATATGATATGATATGATATGATATGATATGATATGATATGATATGATATGATATGATATGATATGATATGATATGACATGATATGATATGACATGATATGATATGATATGATATGATATGATATGATATGATATGATATGATATGATATGATATGACATGACATGATATGATATGATATGATATGATATGATATGATATGATATGATATGATATGACATGATATGATATGATATGATATGATATGATATGATATGACATGATATGATATGATATGATATGACATGACATGATATGATATGATATGATATGATATGATATGATATGATATGATATGATATGATATGATATGATATGATATGATATGATATGATATGATCATTAACTTTACTGCGTCACATAAACTGACATACAGCACATTACATTGATTAAGTTTTTAGGCGAGAATCGAGTACAAATTATATTGTCCGGCCTCATTCAAACCTAATCAATGTAATGCAAATGCGAACGAAACTTATTACGGTAGATTGCGCCTCGGGGACAGATAGTCAGACCCTCAAACTTTTACAATAGTGTTTTTGATCTACATCTAAGCTTGAATTCATTTTTAATCTCATGGAGTGAACAAGGTTTTGTGAAAATAGAAATTTTATTGAAGAGAGTTAACACATGGATGACGGGTCTTAGTATCGAACGCCAAAAGGTAACTTGTACTTCAAGGAGTAGCCTAAGACATTGAAATGAATCAGTGCCTTCAACGCTTCAAAACGCATATTTGCTGCGTCGAAAGTCTTTTTACAGTATGATTTCAAATGTGTCTACAATAATTAATACAAGCAGGGGAGTAATTCCATTAATTATCAAGAGACTGATAAAAGAAATGCTTTTGTCCATTGGTAGATGAAGTATCAACATTTGCATCACCAAGAAAACAATCACTTCTTTACCTTTAAGAAAGGCATTTTCTAAATTATTTACAATGCCCAGTGCATACAGTGCCCCAGTTTCCTTCGTGTATAATTTCAAGTCGACCTTCGTAGATGCGTTTTCCACCGACAAGTCGGATGTCGTGTTCATCTGGCAGCGAGAAAGGAAGCCATAATTAATAATTACATAATATCTCTCTCTCTCTCTCTCTCTCTCTCTCTCTCTCTCTCTTACTGTCACAGTTATCTTGATGTTGTTTTGGAAGATACAGCGTAAGACACTAAGAAGACCTTAATTTAGTATAAACGCCAATAGCTTCTACATAACTTTGTGATTTCAAGTATATATATATATATATATATATATATATATATATATATATATATATATATATATATATATATATATATAAATTCGTTTGTAGGATATTACACACGTACCAATCTTCTGGTTCAAATAGTTTATTACATCAGCACAACGTTTCGTCCTAAAAGTAGGACTTCCTCAGGTGCTACAGATCAAAAAGTTTCAACACGGAGTAAGTTACAGTGATACTTTTCGTACAAAAGTTACATATCGGAGAAAATACTGAGTGACAGTATGGTGAAAATACAGGAGTTGTTTCTTACCTATTTGAATGGCTCAGATGTTGAAGGCAATTGGGAGAATGTTTAAATGTGTATTTATAGTGTGGCTGGGAGGGCGCTAGTGTTGGAATTTGAATAAAGACAATGGGAACAGCTAGCTGTGAATATTTAGGCCGTCAGGTGTTAATGTCTTTAATTTGGAAATCCACAAGGATTCCAGCTTTTTTCGAAGCGGGTCGTCCATTTTATTGATTTTCACAATGCCAACTATTGATACGTCTTGGATTGTGTGTTGATCTGAATTGAAATGGAGCGCTACTGGCATGTTTGAGTTGCGACGGATGGTGGACAGATGGTTATTGAATCTTAATCGAAATTCTGTTTTGGTCTCTCCTACGTACTGTTTTTTGCATTTATTACAGGTTATAAGATATATTATGTTTTTAGACTTGCATGTGATGTTTTGTGTAATAGTGTGAACTGTGTTATTTGAGTGGCTATGGAAACTGGTGGCATTTGTCGAATGTTTACAGATGTTGCAGCCCCTGGTTGAGCCACATTTGTAGAAACCTGCTGGTGCATCGGACTGTTGTAGTTCACTGTGAACTAATAGATCTCGCAGGTTTCTACTACGGCGGTGTGCTATGATTGGAGTTTCAGCGATGGCACTTTTACAACGGGGTGATTTTTGTAATATATTGAAGTGAGTTTGAACGATCTGTTTGATGTTTGGGTGCCGAGGGTTAAATGTACTACAAAAGGAATACGTGTTTGGTGTGGTTTTATTTTGTATTGTAGGAGGGTGTTTCTTGGAATTGATTTGGCCCGATTTATTTGGTCTATAACCAAGCTTTCTGGGTATCCCCGCTTGATTAATGATGTTGTCAATTCCTTTAAGCGGGTGTCTCTCCAGTCATGCCTGGAGCATATTCTACATATGCGGATGGCTAATCCATAAGGTATGCCTAGTTTTGTGTGCCTAGGGTGTGATGACGTGAATGCCAAATGTTGATTAGTGTCTGTTGGTTTTTTGTATTATAAATCTGTTTCGATGTTCCCCTCTTTATCCAAGTGTTGCGAGATATCAAGAAAGGGGACGGAAGTTTGTGAGAGTGTCATGGTAAATTTTATAGTGGGGTGTATAGTATTGATAAATTGATGGAATGCATTGACTATGGATTTATCATGTGCCCAGATTGAGTTGATGTCATCTATAAATCTGGCCCAATCAAGTGGTGTTTGTGGCGCTTTTTGTAAGATCTGAATTTCCAATTCGCCCATAAAAATATTAGCATAGCTAGGGGCCATCTTTTGGCCCATCGCTGTGCCGAACACCTGTAGAAAGTGTGAGTTATTAAAGTGAAGTTGTTGTTGTGGAGAATGAGTTTGAGGAACCTGATTATTGTTTTTGTGGGTGGAACCTGTTCTGTGCGTTTGTCCAGTACTTTTTGGCATGCTGCAATACCCTCATCTATAGGAATGTTGGTGTAGAGCGAAGTGACGTCAAAGGTGGCGAGAATACTTCCTTTAGGTACTTGCCCAAGGTTTTGAATACGTTGAAGGAAGTGGGTTGTGTCTTTAATGTATGAGGGTAGAGTGGAACTAATGGTTGTAGATAATGGTCAACATATTCAGAAATTTTTGAGTGGGATGATTAATCGTAGAAACTATAGGCCTGAATGGGATGTCTGGTTTGTGTATTTTTGGCAGCATATAGAACTTTCCTGGATTTGGATTCGTACATATAAGATAATCCCTAGTATCTTTGCATATGTTGCCTTCTTTATATTCTTCCTCGATTGCTACTCTAATGATCTTGTTTATTCTATTAGTTGGGTCTGAACGGAGCTGCTTGTAATGCTTTGGATTATTGAGAATTTTCTGCTTCTGTGACGTAGTGGCTTTTATTCATAATAACAATTGATGACCCCTTGTCAGAATGAATGTCAGAGACAATCTCCGTACGCTACAAATCACGCGCCGTAAAATGTGTGACATGTTCAGCTGACTCTAAGACTATGAAATAAAGGAGGCACCATGTGATTAGGCACCGGTCTTACTATTAGAGGACGGTGAGTTCGAGACCCGGTAAGTTCGAGACTCTTATACGGTAGTGTTTATGGGTACCTCATCATGGAATTTGCGTTCACCCGTTGGATGATGGATTCAATAAAATAAAATCTAAATAAAATTTAAAAAAAATGTATTGTGAGGACAGCTTAGGGACTGGACAGAAATTACAGGGGAAAGGGCCGGTGTTTTCAAATGACGCTGCGCGAAAAGTAGTGACCCTTCAAAAACTTTTGCGAGAAAAAGAGTGACCCTCCTCATTTTCATGCGCAAAAAGTGACCCTCCCTTTACAAGTGATCACTTAGGTGAAATTCTAATATTATATTTGTTGTTCACATCTGCTCTTTCAAACACATTATTCTCATCACGTTCATTTATATCAATTGTCAAACATGTAAAACAGCACAGATTTAGCTGGTTTTGTATTGTTTAAAGTTTCCTCATAGAAGAGTGAATCGACATTTCGGTGACATTCCACGATGAAATTTCTTGCACACACATATACTTCTTACCTCCCTATGCTAATCAAGTACATCAATATCAATGATCAGGCGTATATAAATAAACAGATTTAGCTTGTTTTGTATTGTATTGGATAAATATTAAAAGTTTCCTCATAGAGTAAAATGTATAGTGAATGAACATTTCGGTGAATTTCAAATTCTTGCACACACATGCATTTGTAACCAACTTTGACCAATCAAGTTCATTAATATTAATAATGAAGTGTCTATGAAAACACAAATATTGCGAGTTTTATATTGGAAAAGTGTTCATAGTTTTCTCATACTCGACCATGTATAGTGCATCAACATTTTTAATGGAATCTAAAATCAAATTTCTTGTACACACATGTACTTTTACCTTCCACTTCATTTGTCGACCACATCTTGCCTTCTTATAGTTGGGATTGTTGCGCAAAAAAATGACCCTCCCCTTAAGGCATGCTTGAAATTTCATGACCTTCAAGAGTGCTTGCGCGGAAATAGCGACCATACCCCATAAAGCACCAGCCTTCTCCTACCGTAATTTCTGTCCAGTCCCTTATCGTCTGCAAATTTGGATTGAGTGACATGAAAGTGGGCATATACACAAAGTATATGTGAGTATCAAATCAGTTCAATGCTGTTCTCGTCATACCACTCAAGACACTTTTGAAGATTGCCATCGTTTGAATGATTGATTACGAACAACTGTGTAGTGCAACCTTGCCTGAACGTGTTGACAGATATTCTTTTCTGCCACTGAGGGCGCAAACATAAAAGCGTGAGAATCAGCCAAATGAATACCTCAACATGCATCGGACCAAAATGTTTGCTCTGTACGGTACTGAGACTTTGTGCCAAAAATGTTTCGGGTTGTTTGTTTGTTTGTTTTGAGGGTATTTCATTCGGAAGAGTAGAAAAAGCACCATGGAATTGTAGACCCTTATACTTATGAATTACAGCCGTGCACGCAATTACCGGCTGTCCCTCACCTTGTAGTCTTAATGTTGCTAATCTTTGCACTTGGTGACGTGACGCGAGTGCAACGGTCGGGGTTAGCAGACTGATATGTCGCCAGCAATTCCACTCACGTAGATCACGGTCCGGTCTTAAACTGTATACACATCAGCTAACCACAGCCCTTGCAATTGCGCTCATAACACATCATTTGACAGAAAACTCACGCTGTCAAAGAGCTTAGAAATCGTTTCAAGGAAGCTCAATTTTATTTGTATTTTTACTATATTAATATGAGCCAAATTCCGAGCATACGTGTTTTGCGCAGGCCGTTTCTCACCATGTGATGGCTGTTTAGTATTCCCCATTGATAGACTCGTTGTATTTCTTTCGTCTCCATTTATATTGAGATAGTCGCACTATGAGAATGGCGTAGCTGTTTTGCTACATGGTTTTCACCCCTCTCCCGCTGTTTAAATTCTGAATGTCTTCCCATTTCTAGAATAAGCTGTCTGTATTGTATGTCTTCATGGTATTTTATAATCACACTATTCATAAAGTGACGAAGTGACCTAACTCCACAGAACTGTTGAAGGAGTCAATACTGGATACCAAAGCGACTACTTCGTGGCCTCTTCACTGTTAGAGAAAAGAACTTCAGGTCATGTTGTGGTGTATCTTTTTTTTTCGTTTCTTGAGTTCCGTTTCCCTTATGTAATCGTATATTCTTACAACGACAAAGTGAGCGGAAATAGAAAATGGCCAACCCATGTGAAATAAGACAAAAAATGTTTGAAAAATTATGAAACGTGCGTGGTACCATACAGAAATGTACGTCTAGCATGTCTTTAAAGATATCGCGACTACTGTTGAGGCATGTTTGTCTCAAATTAAAATTTCATTCATTTAGAAAATCTTTCATAAAAGAAAAGATTCAAATATGCTGTAATAAGCCGATGGTTTAACCAAATGTAGCAATCACTGCACTTGCATCATTTGCAGTTCCACTGAACCTGTGTCGGCCAAACCGAAATTAGCTAGTGCAGAGACTGCCGTAGGATACAGGTGTGAACTAAAGAATGCCTCGCTTGCATTCCAAAGTGAAGTAGTACTAAATAGATTATATGGCTTTTTGTAGGGTTTGGATATTATGATGCTGTGCAAAACGATCATATAAATCATGAAGATATGCGAGAAAAGTAAACATGGCCTGAATCGAAATGACTGTCCTGTTCCTGCAAAAGTTTTCTTTCTGAGCGAGCGTCATTGAATGCATACGTAATCAGAGTATGGACAAATATGAATGATAAGTAATGAAATCAAGACAGGCAACTCTATAAGTTGGTAGTCCCATAGGAATGGAAATTTGTAAATGTAAATGTTTCTTTTTTTTCTTTCCAAACTGCATGGATTCCTATCAGACAAAGAAGCATTTCTGATACAATGTGTCTTTTGGAAACGCTGTAATCGTTTACATATGCGGGCTACGTTAGCAATTAACAAATATGCATTTTTACAGTACACACTACCTACGACATCGATAGGGAACATCTAGGGTTTACTGTTAGCCGTTTTGATTTACCTAAAAGGCATGTAGCATTATTGACAAAATCAAGAGCGTCTAGTATAAATTTTAAATTTCAAAAATAAATTGTTATTTACTTTGAAAGGTCCACCAACTATGCAAACCGGCCAGACAAACAATTATCCCGTATCTGTTATACCACATCCCACCAACCCGAATCACAGAAAACCTCTTAAATTTCCCCCTTACTTTGCTCTCAGTACTCCCTTCCCTCTTAAATCGATGCAACAAAACCCCACGATCGGTAATTTTACTGCATTTCTTCAGCATCTTAGCACCTGATTCTCTCTTTTGCTAATGTGGAGGGAAATTTAAGATTTGCATAAAAGGGGCCGTGTATTCGAGTCACAGTCAAGAATGTTATGTTGACCATTCCTGAATCCATTTTTGTGATCTAGGTCAGAATTCCTCACTATCAAGTAATGGCTAACCCTTATTGTACCTATAAATCAATTTAAACAGTTGCCATCATTTCCTCCAAACACATTGCTTGAGCCTTGAACGAGGACAGTTTCAGAAGATAGGTTTGGGTAGCCATGGGTCGTCATCGATGTTGTTAAGGTCGTTTGAGAACAGCTAATGGTTATAGCAACCCATTGTTAAAGGTATACTGTCACCTGTTCCCATTTTGCCACAGTTACCATGGAAAGAGAAAATCTAGCCAATCACAGATTGTAAGCGGGTGGCTGCTTTTTAAAAACAGCGCCCTCACATGGCATTGTGAATACCAAGGAACGCCCCTTTGACCATATATGGGCATAATTAGATTACAGGTGACTGTTTACCTTTAACGTAGGGACAATCCAAACAATAAACACTCGAAATCGATTCAAAGATCTGAGTTGACTTAATTAAAAAAGTTATAGCCATCAATTAGTCTTTCGCTTCCATTCATTCGCAATTGAATATGGCAGCCTCTTGCACACCATTTCCATGATAAAATAACAATTTGACGTAATTAAAACTAAATGTAAGCGCCTTTAGCTGATTTATTTGGCCGTATGTCTTGTCTGTGCCTCCAAAATTGAACCGCATTTCTGGTTTGTGCTGCCAATATGTTTCGTTGGCAATGCCGTTTGCTATTAAAAATGCACTGTTTTAAATTGTTCACCGGCAAGTGAAAGCTTTTGAAAACACCCAGTACCTCTAGGTGATGTCTACCGAAATGCTATAATTGTTTCAGAGCTTGGAGATATATTATCCATACGACGCCTATTCTATTACCGTCTTCAATCTAAAGGGTGATAGGCAGATCCGCATATCCTTACCTTAAACAGGAACTTCTCCTATAAAAGCCGCATTATCGTAAATCTATGTAAATGTAGAAAAAGCGACGCTACTGATCGGGCGTGCTCTGTTTAGTCCCAGAATCCAATAATTTTGCTAATTTTCAGGTGTTCATTGTCATTGAATCTTGCAGATGATGTCTGTAAATAAACAGCGACCAAACTTGAGTAAAAAAAAATTCAAAAATATTCCGTTGTTTGTCAGAGTACGCACATGTTTCAAAGTGTGTTCTCTGTACGACCATTTGATCCCTCTTTGCATATCTGCTGTCACGAAAGTGCCCATCATGATTATTCAAAATTTATCATACGGTGAAAGCGGAGCTATAAGAATTCAAAAACTCCCGCCCAGTATGTGCGCCCACAGTCCTTTATCTTCCCGTTTAAAGAGGTCATACACTTTGACGTCAATTCTGCATAAAGGTTAATGATCAGGTTTGACATTGTGAACGATGCACGATAGGGATAAGGAATGTGATAAATCAAACAATTAATTGTTTGGTGTCTATGGTGTTTGTCATTATTATCAGTATAGGCCATAAGCACGTCAGTATCAGATGATAAGATGATAATTGTACTTAAATAACCACTCTACAGATAGTATGAGTAGAGGAGGTGTCTTCACGAATACGAAGCACTAGGCTTAGGAGAAGGGACAATACCTGACAGTGACATCGCTGTATAAGAATTAAACGGTGTTATCTTTGAAGACTTTGAGCCTCGACACGGTATCCGGCGACCTATTGCCTTAAGGGAGACGGCAAACCGTAATTCTTATCCGCCGAAGTATCTGCAAATTCCGGGGTCTAATAGGATACATGTAACGTCATCACTGGAAAATAAACGATTCAAGCCAGTTTTGCGGGAATGTAATAACTTAAAGAATTTCATCATCAAACTTCTGGGTGCCGCCGGTCATGGGTAGAAATTTTCCGTATGCTTCCCCACTCTTTAGGACATTTACTCCATACAAGACAGTTTTAGGCTCGCATGTTCTACTCTATCTTACATACATGGTTCGACTTTCCCCATGAGAGGTAACGCAGTAACGTTAACTGATCGGGCATGGCATGAAATGATCCGTAGTCATGGCTGTCAGATTTCGTCGGATTGACCCTACTTGGTACGAAATGAAGAGAGTGAGAAAGGAATCAGCATAAGGTCCCATCCGCCTCGTACATTATGTCGTGTAAAGTTTGCTTTCGTCCATTATTGTCTGGGAGGGTTACATTATTGCTTAAATAAGAACAATGCAGGGTTATTGTTTGAGAAAAATAACTTCGCAGCAGCAGGTTTTCACATGTTGCGTAAATTATTTATTTATTTATTTACCTTTGAAACAAAAACATAAACTTGCAGACACAGGCAGTGTAAGTGGACCGAGAATACATAATGTGGTTGAAGTAGGCATGAATTGGATAAACGTCGTGATGCTCAGATACTTGTTATTAAACAAGGCAGCTACAAAATCCAACGTCACTCGGTTGGACACGCTTTGTAAATTTGTAAATAGAATTTCCCTATCATTAGTTGAGGCGTACATAAAAAGAATCGCTATGTCTGTCGATGTGTTGTGCGTATCATTATTTCTTTTACAGTATATAAAACAAGTAGTCATTTTAACAAATCTATGGTTTGGTAAATGGCACGATTGTGTGGCTGAGAGAGAGAGAGAGAGAGAGAGAGAGAGAGAGAGAGAGAGAGAGAGAGAGAGAGAGAGAGAGGAGAGAGAGAGAGAGAGAGAGAGAGAGAGAGAGAGAGAGAGAGAGAGAGAGAGAGAGAGAGACAGACAAGACAGACAGACAGAGTGTGTGTGTGTGTGCGACCCCGCATCTGGTGCCCTGCTTCATATAAATGGGCATGTCTTCCGAGAAGAAAAGTATCGAACTCGGTCAAGAGGATTAAAACTGTGACAGCCATACAGACTGGCATGCACCATATCCTGTGAAGGCCATTACAACGAGTTCACACAGTATCGAACTTTGTGTCCGTTTGACCGTACTTAGACACCCCACCCCACTCCATTATTAGCCTCGCGCGATTGCTCAATGCGAATATTTTTATTATTGTTTAGAATTATATTTTCAAGGATGACATTAAAACATGTTACACATGTTAGGGCTGTATGCATATCTTTCGCAAAGCTAATGAATTGTCTATCTGTTAAGGCTACCTTGTGCTTTGAAAAAAGGATTAAGGACACAGGTCCGGTCTCTCCAATCGGAGCGAACCAGGTCTGTATGCTGCAATTCTCGAGTGCGATGATGTTTGTCGCAACGACTGTAAAAAGTGTCCATGCTTGAGTTTTAATCTAGTTTGAATTGTTTGTCTACTGTTTTAAGTTGAACCCCGTTTTGTGACGGTCCAGTTAATCGTCATCTACGCTCGCCTGTGCCATGCTTATGATAGACAAAATGGCAGCCCTCGCGAGGACAAGCTTTGAATTTAAAAATAAAGCTTTCTAAATGTCTTCGACTTGTCGATCAATTCTTCCCAATCGAGTCTGAGCTACACAAGATCTTCTTAGAAACACATTTTCAAATGATCTGCTGTTGAATGTATAATATGACAAAATAAAATCATACAATTAGAGTGTAATAGCCTGAAACCAACGTAAAGATGGTCAAGCAGTCTGCGAAAGCAGCCTGGGATGAGTTCGTGTCCATTGAAAGATGTCTGTCAAGCTCATAGTGTCATTTACAAGACCAAAATCTCAACAAGTTTCAGTACGGAGGTTTACCTTGGCCTCACTGATAACACTTTCAAAACACGCTTTGCTAATCACACACAATCGTTCCGTAACAAAAATTACGAGAACAGTAATGAACATTCAAAGTTCATTTGGTCTCTCATGAAGAAGAACCGCGGCTTTGATGTATCATGGTCAATTATTGACAAAGCATCACTCTAGCATAAGCAAGCGATGTAATCTCTGGGTGTTGGAAAAGCTGCACATTATCAATGCTGACAAATCTACGCTGTTAAACATACGATCTGAGTTGGTTTCAAAGTCTCGTCACCAAAATAAACATTATTTATCGAATTCCAACATCACCTAGAACTGTAATACAGTGGTACGTCCCAACCCAATAAAGACACAAACATTTTGAGGGCGTAAGTAGTCTGATGATTGCAAGATGCATAAAAATTAAGGAAGCAACTGATATAATAGCTTCTTACTTGAAGTATTTTTTTTGTAATTATTTATAACACTCTGCTTTAGCATCGAGCACTGTAATTTCGAACGAGGACATCTGTTAATTTTAATATATCTCTACGATAAGCGTGAATGCGTATTCTTTTACGTTAGACCGTACCCTTGTATAACAATATTTGTTACTTGAAAATAGCAGTGAATCAAACGTTACGGACGATGTTTCCAGAGTTAATAGCGACGATGACAAGCAAGTGTAATTTTGAGGTCCAGCATCTATTGTTAAGCCCTGCTTCCAAATTTAAGTAGTCGTAAGCAACTTATTTTATTTACAATTGAAGTATAGCAATGCAAATGACAATCAATCAATGTGTCTATCAACTCAGGTAGCTGTTGTCCTGCTAACTAAAGATAAGTTTTGCTAATATTAAAACCGAACTTAATGTTTTGTCCTGGTATTTTAATTGCAAAATACATTGTTTACCCTTCGGAATATTACACACTCGAACTATGGATGTTAATTAAGGGAGCGTTTAGTTATTATGGACGGGGGTGGGCCGGCAACATCCAGGCGGGGGTTCACCTCAAATTTGAAAACTGCAAAGGGAGGTCATGTATTTTTCAAACAGCTCAAGGGGGGGCACTTAATTTTCATAAGTATCCGTCCCGTCAAAAAGCAGTATCAGTGTTCAGAAATATTCTGGGAGATAAAAATGATGCGTTGCATGATTTCATTCTCTGAAGTTATTTAACTGTAAATCTGAACAAAAGTATAATTATCTGTCACATGAACATCTTGACTTGGCAACTCTGAGGCTTGTCTTATTGTAAATCGAGCTCACTGAGGGCAATGAACAATTCCTATTACTTACATATTAGAGATATAGCAAGTTTTGTCAGGGAAATTATTTAACAGTTACCTGTAGACTACTAGTACCATGAAAAGTGAAATTATACTTTTAGGTGAAATTCCAATATCATAATTGTTGTCAACATCTGAACTTTCAAATACCCTATTTGAATCAAGTACATTTGTATCAATTATCAAACACCTATAAAAGCACAAATTAATTTAGTCTAGCATTGTAAAAAAAAATTATTCATAGTTTTCTCATAGACTCCAATGTATAGTGAATCAACATTTTGGTGAAATTCCAAAAATCCAATTTCTTGCACACATATCAACCTTTAACCATCCTAGTAAGTACTTTAAAATGAATCATCAAATGTCTATAAATACACAGATTTTGATAGTTTTGTATTGGAAAAAATTATTCATAGTTTCCTCATAGACTCCCATGTACAGTGAATCTACATTTTGGTAAAATTCCAAAATCCAATTTCTGGCGAACACATCAATTTCTTACCACCCTAGTCTAATCAAGTACATTAATATTAATAACAGAGAGTACATAAATACACAGGTTTACCTATTTTTGTACTGGAAAAAAATTATTCATACTTTCCTCATAGACTCCCATGTATAGTGGATGAACATTTTCAGTGAAATTCCATAATCAGATTTCTTGTACACATAATATGCACCTTGAACTATCATATTCTAATCAAGTACAATTATGTTAATTATTGAATGTCTGTATATGCACAAGTATAGCAAGTTTTCCATTGGAAACAAAAACATAAAAATATTCACAATTTTATCATTGACTACCATGTACAGTGGGATGAACATTTTCGGTGAAATTCTAAAGTCAAACTTTTTGTCCACATACCAGTTGTAACAACCCTATGTTATTTAAGTACATTTATGTAAATTATCAAATATCTATAAATGCATATATATATAGTTTTGCATTTTAAAGGTATTACATAGTTTTCTAATACATTACCATGTAATGTACATTACCATGTAATGTATGAGGTGATTTCAAAATTATAGCAAGTCAGAAGGGGAAATCTGAGTATTAACACCTTGTGAGTTTGTAAGGAAGGTCATTTGAAAAAGTCTAAGGTCTTTTTTTTTATTCTATCGCTCCATACCCCACCCCCCTCTCCGAGGTGTTTGTGTGTGCAGCTTTACTCAAGCAATGTGGGGGGGGGGGGGTCATGAAATTTTTGTCATCTTAAAAGGGGGGTCATCAATTTTTTGGTACAATGGGTAGGGGGTTCACTTATTTTGACTGATGCGCAGGAAGAATTTGCCGGCCCATCCCCGGCAATAATAACTGAACGCTCCCAAATACGGGGGCGTAACTTAGTCTAGACATATTTTGATGAATGTTACTTACATTGCTCTAGATTCTGTGACACCTGCGAAGTCAGGCAAGTAGAGTTCAAAAAACTTTAAACATAAGGAGGTCGGCCAAGGTACAATGATAAAATCACAACCTTACAATGGTGATACCTGTCACGAGTTATGTGACCAAAGGTATAATATATTGATCTAGGTCTTCGATAGATGGTGTATCGTTATCTTTTCAACACGATTGAATAAGTCAGGCAGTTTTTACTAGAAGAGTCAGTTGTAAGTTCCCTGGTATTTACCAACCGCATTTTCGATTTTTTTTTTTCAGTCCGTTAATGCTACGAGCTTGAACAGAACATAATATAGATCAAGGAAGGCATATTACCAATACAAAAAGATCGTTAATTTGAGAATTATATGATAATTTTATATTTGTTTTGTAGGCTGTGACCCGAGTGTACGGCATTGATAACGTAAATATAACGAAGAAAAAGAGATTTTTGTTATAACTTTCTCGACGCAAACCTTAAACCTTGTTTTTTCAACTTATTCAACATCTGGGGGTACCATGTCTTTTTGGATTAAAGATACAATTTACATAAATTTGGGATTTGATACTTGTAATTGTCACTGCAATGAGTATCAGGCCCCTAGACAGAAACTGGCCTGGTTTGTAAGATAAAAAATCCACTAATTCTACCGTTATCGATGTGTTTTTCCCACAAATGTTTGATCAGCTGGATGTTTTGACACCTATCCCGAAGCGTGTACCTTGTTGGTCAAAGTGGCTGTTCTAACAATTTGTGTGACGTCTTGTCCTTTGTACTGATAAGAGGTTAATGTCAGACATCTTGTTGCCAGTAAATAGCTTATAGACGAAACCAAAAAAGCAGTTACACTACGTAACTACAGAGTTTCTTTTGAGACGCTGTGGAAAACTGACTGCTTTTAACACCTATGAAGTGAGTAAAATTTCCACATTGTCAACAATGTACTGACTTTTTAATTGTGGGCTTCGTTTGTCTGTGCAGGGGAGGCACCACCATGCTGACTCGGTCGCCGGACAAGAGTATTGAAATCTTTATGAAGGAAATTTGTAGGATGGGAAAAATCACAATGCTTTAGGAAGTTTGAATAAAAAAGAGCTAAGATCCGATTTCTCACAACACCATTGCTTTCACTTTGAGTTGAGCTCAACTTGATCGCCATACATTTTGCTGACATGCTGTATACCTTGTGCCTTGTAACGCGGGCCCGCGATGCAATCTAATGTGCTGGGTAAGGAAAATTCTTTTTTCAATAGTGAAAATACTTTAAGTATATATTTAGAGAATATCAGCTAGAAAGGTGGAATGGGTTGCCATCTAACTTAAGAGCTAGCTTTTGACTTTTTAGGTGTCATCGGTGTAATAGCAGAGAGGTAAACTAAGCTAATTATTAGATATGGCCAGTTGTGATTATTGACTCTGATAGTCATATTCGGCCATATCTAGATATGTGTGAGGGAAAAGCTGTCATGATGTTACCACTGTGAGGGATATTAAATTTTCGATTGTATCATAAGCAAAATCTTTTGGAACTTTTATCAGATATGACACATAGTAAATCTTTATACTTTTGTCATTTTGCTCATCTGAAATCATTTTCAGTAAGCTTGAACACGTCTATTTCGACAAATGTTTATACATGACGAACTCATATCATGTCAATCGTACAGGTACATTTTATATCTTATAAACTTTTTAATTGATTCTATCAGAAGAATAAAAAATTATAGTGCTGTCCGAAAATTATACCCCTTGATATAAAAGTTTTATACAAGATAACTGTTAAAACAAATCTTAAATACCTTCAAGCCAACTCGTTCTAAAAAAACTTTCACGGCTTCTTTCCGTTGACCACCATAAAACTTTCAGTCTATTCTTCTTTCTGTACAAAGCCAGTGAATTTTTAAGGCCTTATTACCCTACTGTTTCGCTTGGCTAGTACACGAATCTTCTTGGGACCAGTGTCAAGAAGAGCTGTCGAAGTTGAAAGGTACTCTCTAAGACAACTTTTGTTGACACAAAAATGAAAATAAGCCAAACAATTGATCAAAGTCTATCAACCCAGCGTTATATCAGTAAATGCTATTATCGATGCCCACAATAATGCAGTACTTTATGTTAAGCCAAACTTCAACTTGTCCACCCAAAGTGCATCAATCCGTAACATTTTCACCGACAATTTTGGGTTCTTTGAAAAAGTCAAGTATTTCAAATGAAGAAATAATTTTTGTTGATATGGAGACATAAGGTTAACTCCTGTATGGCATATGGCTTGACCACTTTAACAAATGATATATTTCTCCCATGTTAATGCTGTAACGTACCACCTGTCATTGTATAATGATAGTTGGTGGAAAATTCCATTTCTCATCGAATAGTGAGAGTTACATATGAGCTACAAAATTGCTATAATGATTCTAAAACTGATAAAGATTATCACGAGACCGCTTCATATCAAATTAGAACGCTCGGCCGCGTGGGGACATGACGTAGAGCAAAACGTATTCTGTGCCACCTTATTCTATTGGCTGAGCGGCCTGGCATGGTAGCTGTGGTACAGGTCAAAGTGAATGCTCCAATATGAACATGCCACTGCTTAGTATTTAGCTAACGTTTACTGAATAAGCGACAGATGATATCGATTAAAACACGACGACCTGCCACCTCAGGCTAGTGATTTTAGGGGCTGTAATGGTCTAAAGGTTGTCTCGACCTCAATTCATAAACAAAAAGGTTGCTGACATTGATAATTTCAGTGGCCTGACATTCCATTATTTCGCACTGGTCAAAGTCTAATGCCGAGGCGATTACATCTTTGGCTTGTTATTGGTATTATCAACTAACAAAATCGTTACATTATATATATATATATATATATATATATATATATATATATATATATATATATATATATATATATATATATATATATATATATATATATATATATATATATATCCATCTGCAGTCTTACGGCACTGAGGATTAAGATGTGAGATGAAAAATCGCTATGATCTATAGCAGAGAAGCGCGACATCTACTAGAAGGAACCTATTGTTCGTTTGCTGATTTTCTTTTATATGTACCATGATAAGATACCGACTACCTTTCCCTGCAAAACAACAGAAAGTCCCAAAATATTTATATGAGCCTGGTTGTGAGCAAATTCGAAATAATCTTTACAAACAAAGGCTAATAGCTCTCGTTATTTGTAATAAGTGCTGACTTTAAAACACTCATTTAAACGTGATTAGATATTCCGGATAGGCCATAGCATCGTTGAAAATGACAAATATGGTTGGGTTTGCAGTGTCATCCACGACGCAGTCGAAATAATCGGTAGTATTGTTTGGATCCTTAGATGGAGGAACCAGCATCTCTCGACTCCCCTGGGTGTATTCGCCAGTCAGGACTTTACAGACGTACATGTGCTTATGACCGTTGTCATAGGGTGGTGAATAAGTGGCCGAAGCAGAGTAATTGGCGTCGAGGGCAAAGTAACATCCTTGTCCGAATGCAGAAGCTGAAAGCAGAGAATAGTGAACAATGAATAAATTGTAAAAGTAAGCATCATTCGAAAAAGCATATATCTGTCTCAGAAATATTCATGCACAGTTTGTTTATGCAAGATGTCACAATTTTCTCGACACATTGGTTCGAAAATCATTGAAAATGTACATAGTCAAATATGGTAAGACTACGTGCACATAACATCGCTTGGGACTGTGATCACTGCAACCCTACTGAAAGAAGAGCACCGAACGTTGTTGAGTTATCAGAATGCAGGATGTCAGTATGTATCCAAATATTTGAGCGCCGCCATCTGACAGTAAGAGTGTGCAATTTGTTTTGACTTCTCGATTCGAGATCAGAAAATTTCTTAGTTTTCCTATTTTACCTTTCTCTGTGTCACGTATCACTTAAATGTTGATTTTCCTTCGCAAGTAATCAATCGATGATATAAAGTCAATAGGCAGCGAATATGAGTGCTCTCTGCGGTATAATTTTTAACGGTGAAACGACATAGAGTCACACAGGTTTTGAATGTTGTTCAACCGAAATGGTGTTCCAAAGACACTTCACATCTTTTTAATTATGCAAGAAAGAGGTTTCGACGAGTACTATTTTTTATTTTATTTTTATTTTATTAACAATGACTTCCACAGCCGAGGCCATTTATGGAAGACTGTTAGTAAAAATACAGATACAGAGTTAAAACATGAAGACAAGACGAACAAACTTTAACAAATACTGAGAAAACAATGTTTTAAAACATTTTTAAAACCATTTAAATTTACAGAAAAAGGATCAATGTCATTGTATTCGTTTAAAAGCAAATTAAATTGTCTCGGTACTCTACTAAAAGAGAGTCACGAACATAATTAACTCTACCAAATGGCACATGAAACAAAGTAGTACGCCGAGTTGAAAACCTTGGTACATGAAGACTAAAAAATGAAGCTAAAGCATTAACATTAAACTTTGCATTTATGCATTTGTATAAAAATATATGATCAAAAATAGTCCTCCTTGATTTTAATGACTGTAAATTGTAAATATTGCACAACGAGACAATGTCATCACTGTAAAAACCAGTAATCTTTTATGAAGAAATGTTAAAAATTTATGCTGTACTCTTTCAATTCTATCAGACTGGTGTTTACTTATACTGTTCCAAATAACAGAAGCATATTCAAGCTTAGACCTTACCAAGGTAAAGTACAATAATTTTAAAACGTGCTCACTGTTAATACAATGGCTGGTCCTCATAATAAAACCTAGAGCTTTTCTAGCACCTTGAATCATGTTATTTACATGGTCACAAAAATATAATCTTTGGTCAATAATAACACCAAGATCTCTCATGCTACTGACTCTACTCAATGCATGAGTGTCGAGTTTGTAAGGAAAATATGAACATTTCTTACATTTAGTAGGATTTAGTAGGATTAAGATTCAATGACCAAGTGTCGGACCAGCTGACAATTCTATCGATATCAGATTGCAGCATTAAAGAGTCATTATCCGAATTAATGATACGATAAATCTTCATGTCATCGGCAAAAAGTAACGAGTCTGACACAAGATTAACAGAGATATCATTAATGAAAAGAATAAATAAAAGTGGACCAAGGTGAGAACCCTGAGGAACGCCCGAAAGGACGGGAGTCCACTCAGAAAAAGCATTTTTTATATTCACTCTGTGTAACCTGTTATCAAGATATGAATTAAACCATTTCAGATAAGTGCCCTGGACACCAAAAGAAGTCAACTTATGAAGTAAACTTATGAGTACATTCGTTTTGCGCTCTCACGTATCAATATGACGTCATTGAACCTACCATTTTTTCCCGCGAAGCTTCTATTAAAACCCTGTGCGTTTATTTTTGCACATGTGTCGAATGATGTCCCATGATAGAGAGTTCTTTCTATTGTAATCCCAGGTCTGCTTTTATGTTTCATAGCCTGCTTCTTCAGCATGACTTGCCGATACAATTGCTTATTCTGGATTCGTTGTATCTGTCAAGTTAAAACGAATGAGTAGTTCCATGGATGCAATAAATAGATAAAAAGGACCACGTTCAACATTTTTACGAAATAATGTTTGTACTGATTACAAGCAAGACAAAGCTAAGGAAGCGTTATTTGGGTTCAAAGCGTGACGGTAATTTTCAACAAAAAAAGTTTCGGCCAGTTTGTCGGCCGAGAATGATTCATCCTTATTGTTCCATACGAAACCATAATATTGTCTGGACCTGGGTATTAAATATGCTCATAAGTAATGAGCTGTACCTGGTCCGAAAGTGATTAGCTAGGACAGATACCTAATGTCTATTGATAGTTTACCTTAATTGTTCAGTTTCTGAGATAAACTATAGTAGGTCAGTGGTCATTAAAACGTTTTGGGCGAAATTTATCCATGTATTCTGAGATACGTGAAAGTACAGGTGAAAGATCATTCAACATTTTGGAAAAAATAATTTGTTTGACAATGGTTGTCATCAAAGGAAAACTTGAACTTTGACCATAACAGTTCCTGAAATTGGCAAAATGTGTCAACGGTCATTCTATATTTTTGGAGAATACACCGTTTTATCCTGGTCATCATCCACTAAAACTACATCTTTAGCCATTGTAGTTGCTGGGATATGGAGGAAGGTCAAAGGTCATATGAGGTTATAAGAACATTTTGTAAAACAAGTTTTCGTCGCAAATGGAATGCCAGGTATTTGTAGTTATTGACATACGTGGACAAAGGTCAAGGTCATCCTAGGTTCTCCTGCATTTTGGTGAAAAGATTTTGTCACACACAATAATATACTTCATAACCAAACACTACTACCCTTGTAAGTGATTAGTTATTACGTAGTAAGCCAAGAGTCATCCAAAAACAAACAACCTGTCGTCTTACAGTCTTATGTACACAAATATACATACATACATACATACATACATACATACATACATACATACATACATACATACATACATACGTACGTACGTACGTACATACATACATACATACATACATACATACATACATACATACATACATACATACATACATACATACATACATACATACATACATACATACATACATACATACATACATACATACATACATACATACATACATACATACATATACATACATACATACATACATACAGACATACAGACATACAGACATACATGCACATATGCACACACGCATACATACATACATACATACATACATACATACATACATACATACATACATACATACATACATACATACATACATACATACATACATACATACATACATACATACATACATACATACATAACATACATACATACATACATACAGACATACAGACATACATACAGACATACATGCACATATGCTCGCACGCATACATACTTACATACATACTACATACATACATACATACATACATACATACATACGTACGTACGTACTACGTACATACATACATACATACATACATACATACATACATACATACATACATACATACATACATACATACATACATACATACATACATACATACATACATACATACATACATACATACATACACACATACATACATACATACATACATACATACATACATACATACATACATACATACATACATACATACATACATACATACATACATACATACATACATGCACACACGCACACATGCATGCACACACGCATACATACATACATACATACATACATACATACATACATACATACATACATACATACATACATACATACATACATACATACATACATACATACATACACACACACACATACATAAATACATACATACATACATACATACATACATACATACATACATACATACATACATACATACATACATACATACATACATACATACATACATACATACATACATACATACATACATACATACATACATACATACATACATACTACATACATAACATACTCTTTTTTGTTTGTATGCATGTGCTTTCGTGTTTTTATTACCTGAACAATTTCTGACTTTACTGGTGACATCGATATCTTGAATTATCTGCTATTCTGTTGTATTCTTCAGTTGATCTGATGAGGAACACTTCCTTTACATCCTTAGAATCATTCATGGTAGTCCAGTTCTTAGGAAGTGAAATGCCGCCTGTGATGACAACCACATTGGCAAAAGCTTAAGACTCAACAGCTTGCAATGCTACATTCTAACAAAGAGGAAAGCCCTTACTCACTCAAAAGCAAAAAAACAGCTTAAAGGCATGCGTTGGCACCAGATTGTCTCATAAGAAAATTTACCCACAAGATTACAATTTCAATGAAAACAAAAGGCTATCACACCTCCATAATCCTCTTACAGACTAGAACAAAGGCGATCCCAGGGATCGCGAGCAGTGCCTTTAACACGCAGTTTTTAGTTGTATATAGATGAGCTTTTCAAACAAGATGTTCTTTCAAGCTCTATGAGGCCTTTATTTGAAATTCAGATTGGTTTAGAGTTTTTAATGAGTTGCAGCTCTTCAGAATTGGAAAAAAGGTTAACGCATACTAAACATATTCAGTGTTTTGTATTCATACCATGTGATAAATCGAAGGTTATAATTTTGAAAACCGACCTTCTTTTAAATCTCTTCTAACAGGAACCTCGGACCCGTCCGTCAAGTCGATCTCTGTCATGGAATCGAAACAGACTTGGTATGAAGTGTCATCTAATTCGAAGAATACATCCCGATTGCCGGCTTGGTACTCCTGCTCGATGTAACCAGCAACTTCATCCTCGTACTCTTCAAAGCCATCCTCGTTCCAGTACAACCAAGCTACGTTCTTTGCCAACGCCGTTGCTGCAGCCTCACGCCTGTGCTCTTCTTGAACGCGCTTGAGAAACTCAGTTACTTTGTCATTGAGTTTCATGACGGCTTCTGGCGTTCCATGCAATCTTAGTCTACAAACATGACCCGTGTTGATTTCCTCTACCCTTGCCTACATGTAATGATAAGATGAACGTTTCAGACTTAAATAGTGTGGACTAGCAAAGGCAAAAGCGAGAACCATATTTTTAAGTAGAACAAGCCAAAGCAAATGCACGAAGTAAACACAATTTATCTTTTAGTCAGCAATGTGAACGGTAAATTATTTTTCTCGTGGAAGAGACATGAAACATATGAACATAATTGCACATCAATTAAATCACACACATTCTTTTCTCTTAGCAAAAGTGACAAAATTCCTCATAACATAACTAACAACCAATAAATAAATAATTTCTTACATGCAGAGATTCAGCCAGTTTTTTTAGTGTCGCGACTTCATCATCTGTTAGATTACCAACATCATTATCATCAACTACCTGAAGACAATGAAAAACACAAAATTAAACAACAATATATCAAGTAAGGCACTCTTCGAAGATGTAACTTGCTATAAAAATGTATACCACAAAAGAAAAAAAATATTTTGGCATGCGAGTATATCACATTTTAGGGCCACATAAATTTACCTTCACGATGATTTCTCTTTCAACATATTTGTTTAACTTGTCTATCGCGGACTTTATATCACCCTCAGAATTAGAGAAGATGTCAAACCACACCACTGGCAACGATTGCTGACTTTCTTCGCGCACATTGGCTTTTCTTAGGCGTATCTTCGGAGTCATGTTTCCCTTTTTGCGGGTGACAAATTTCCCTGTAATAACAAAATGTGAAATATGAGAGTGCGGTAACTATGGAAGTCAGATCATCAATGAAAAGCTTACTCAAAAGACATTGGCTCCCACCAAATGGATAAAGGAATACGCTAAAGTAGTACAATTAAGTTTTGATGAGATTATCATTATTTCTATTTTGCAAGGCTATCGCAAGTTTTTGTTCTACGCCCTTGAACATGTCGAATTACACTGTATTCAGCAAATTAAATCAGCATGTACTAGTCAGACAGTCTAGTAATTATTCACGAGTGAATTTCGGTCTTGACTAGAATTCAAATGTAAGCAATAACAGCTTTATCGTAAACGATAATTCCATCACATTACAGACTCACTTATGTTCCTCTTCATGAATTTCTTAACTGTCTTCTTACAAAATCCCTCCATAGCCTTCTCGAATACGTCCATCATATCTGGTTGGTAGATCACGATTCGGACTTTGTTGACTGTGACCAGTACGGGTGAATCCCTAATACTTTTAAATATTTTCTTCGCAATTTCCTTGGAATGCTCTTTACGCAAACCTGTATGGTCGTTCAAAAATTATGACCTAAATTATTGTCTAAACATTAAAATGATTTTGCAGTATAAATGTTTCTAAAGGCACGACTATGTGCCGGTATATGCACATGTTAAAAGGTGTTTTTTATCTTAAGCGATAATGAAAATTAACACTGCCAGTAACGGTTGTCTTTGTGCATTGTAATTTGATATATCTAATAGTGAGCTAACCATGAACTAAAATCTGCGTTACTCTTTCCATAAATGCTTATCGCCTGTAATGAAATATCACAGTGACACCATCGATAACACCATCGTAACCTGTTCAGAACATGCAAAAATTTTAACATGATTTACATGTAGCACCTAAAAAAGTAATATAGCTTGTCCTACCTGTACCGACCGCTGGCATGACAATCGAAGAGAACTGGCAAGTGTCAGCTAATTTCAAAACAGCTTGTACACTTTCTTTCATTTTGTCAGGATCTGGTACAAGGTGAATTATTTTCTTGCAATTCAGTCTGCCAGCACTGGTCAACACAACACTACCGTCCTGTTGTGCTTCTGAAACATTAATTGGAGGGGGGCAAGGTATGTAATGTTTGGCAACTGTTGGGTTGGACACATAAACATAATGTCGCCTGGTACATCAACATTAATAATACAATTTAACACATCCAGGTAAAGATGTCCCCTTGAAATGCTGTTTAGCATGGAATTAATGCGAACAATATTTCATAGTTCATCTAGCAGTAACATGTAAGAAAACAACTTATCATTGACTTGGAGGTCTTTGGTTGTGCTTCTATTCAAATATTACTAACATGCAAAATTCTAACTCACTGTTATTGAGATTTTCACCATTTTTTCACTTTTTCTACTCGTTAACATATATTTGGAAAGTGATCACATTGTTATTATAACATATC